>NC_134398.1:192373910-192578910 GCF_050003625.1 Haematobia irritans | reverse complement strand
ATTGACAAAATGTACCAAATTTCAACCGTATCGGATGACTTTTGCTCCTCCAAGAGGTTCCGGACGTCAAATCTAGCGACGGTTTTTATGGGAACTATATATAATTATGGACCGATATGGACCAATTTTTGCATGGTTGTTAGAGACCATATACTAACACCATGTACCAAATTTCAACTGGATCGGATGAATTTTGCTCTTCCAAGAGGCTCCGGAGGTCAAATCTGGGGATCGGTTTATATGGGGGCTATATATAATTATTGACCGATATGGACCAATTTTTGCATGGTTATGAGAGGCCGTAAACTAACATCAGGTACCAAATTCCAAACGGATCGGATGAATTTTGCCCCTCCAAGAGGCTCCGGAGGTCAAATCTGGGGATTGGTTTATATGGGGGCTATATATAATTATGGACCGATATGGACCAATTTTTGCATGGATGTTAAAAACCGTATACTAAGACCACGTACTAAATTTCCACCGGATCGGATGAATTTTGCCCCTCCAAGCGGCTCCGGAGGTCAAATCTGGGGATCGGTTGATATGGGGGCTATATATAATTATGGACCGATATGGACCAATTTTTGCATGGTTGTTAGAGACCATATACTAACATCAGGTACCAAATATCAATCGGATCGGATGAATTTTGCCCCTCCAAGAGGCTCCGGAGGTCAAATCTGGCGACGGTTTATATGGGAACTATATATAATTATGGACCGATATGGACCAATTTTTGCATGGTTGTTAGAGACCATATACTAACACCATGTACCAAATTTCAACCGGATCGGATTAATTTTGCTCCTCCAAGAGGCTCCGGTGGTCAAATCTGGGGATCGGTTTATATGGGAGCTATATATAATTATGGACCGATATGGACCAATTTTTGCATGGTTGTTAGAGGCCGTATACTAACATCAGGTACCAAATTTCAACCGGATCGGATGAATTTTGCCCCTCCAAAAGTCTCCGGAGGTCAAATCTGGGGATAGGTTTATATGGGGGCTATATATAATTATGGACCGATATGGACCAATTTTTGCATGGTTGTTAGAGACCATATACTAACATCAGGTACCAAATATCAATCGGATCGGATGAATTTTGCCCCTCCAAGAGGCTCCGGAGGTCAAATCTGGGGATCGGTTTATATGGGGGCTATTTATAATTATGGACCGATATGGACCAATTTTTGCATGGTTGTTAGAGACCGTATACTAAGACCAGGTACCAAATTTCAACCGGATCGGATGAATTTTGCCCCTCCAAGAGGCTCCGGAGGTCAAATCTGGGGATCGGTTTATATGGGGGCTATTTATAATTATGGACCGATATGGACCAATTTTTGCATGGTTGTTAGAGACCGTATACTAAGACCAGGTACCAAATTTCAACCGGATCGGATGAATTTTGCTGCTCCGGGAGGCTCCCCAAGCCAAATTTGGGGATCGGTTTATATGGGGGCTATACGTAAACGTGGTCCGATATGGCCGATTTTCAATACCATCCGACCTACATCAATAACAATTACTTGTGCCAAGTTTCAAGGCGATAGCTTGCTTCGTTCGGAAGTTAGCGTGATTTCCACAGACGGACGGACAGCCGGACAGACGGACAGACGGACGGACGGACAGACGGACGGACGGACGGACATGTTTAGATCGACTCAGAATTTCACCACGACCCAGAATATATATACTTTATGGGGTCTTAGAGCAATATTTCGATGTGTTACAAACGGAATGACAAAGTTAATATACCCCCATCCTTTGATGGAGGGTATAAAAAGGCCGATTAAATACGTATATAATTAAGTTTGACAAAATTTTCTATAGAAATAAAATTTTGACAATAGTTTCTATTGAAATAAAATTTTGACAAAATTTTTTATAGGAATAAAATTTTGACAAAATTTTCTCTAGAAATAAAATTTTGCAAAATTTTCTATAGAGATAAAATTTGACAAACTTTTCAATGCGAATAAAATTTTGACAAACTTTTCTATAGAAATAAAATATTGACAAAATTTCTATAGAAATAAAATTTTGACGAAATTTTCTAAAGAAATAAAATTTGGCAAAATTTTATATAGGAATAAAATTTTGACAAAATTTTCTATAGAATTAAAATTTTGACAAAATTTTTATAGAAATAGAATGTTAACAAAATTTTCTATTGAAATAAAATTTTGACAAAATGTCTATAGAAATAAAATTTTTACAAAATTTCTATAGAAATAAAATTTTGACAAAATTTCTATAGAAATAAAATGTTGATACAAGTAGCTGTTATTGATGTAGGTCGGACGGTATTGCAAATGGGCTATATCGGTCCACTTTTACGTATAGCTCCCATATAAACGGACCCCCAAATTTGGCTTGCGATTGCTCTAAGAGAAGCAAATTTCATCCGATCCGGCTGAAATTTGGTACATGGTGTTATTATATGGTCTCTAACAACCATGCAGAAATTGGTCCATATCGGTCCATAATTACATATATCCCCCATATAAACCGATCCCCCGATTTGGCTTGCGGAGCCTCTAAGAGTACCAAATTTCATCCGATCCGGCTGAAATTTGGTACATGGTGTTGGTATATGATCTCTAACAACAAAAATTGGCAAAAGTCATCCGATCCGATTGAAATTTGGTACGTGGTGTAAGTATATTGTCTCTAACAACCATGCCAAAATTGGTCCATATCGGTCCATAATTATATATAGCCCCCATATAAGCCGATCCCCAGATTTGACTTCCGGTTGAAATTTGGTACGTGGTGTTAGTATATGGTCTCTAACAACGGTGCAAGAATTGTCCATGTTCCTAAGAAGAAATGTTTATGGAACAACTTCCAATTTTTTTGCTGGGTTATAATACCATGTTCAGGTTATAACAAACCTCCCTGAATTTCCAATCCAGCATTGCAACACAAATGAAAACTTTATAACAAATATGAAGGGAAAAAGTTTACGACTGATGCTATGATGTTATGGTCATTAAAGTCCAAGTAAACAAGCAGTTGTTACACACCGGTACAATTTGTCATTTTAGTTTTAGTTAAGTAAAGTTTTTAGAAATTTGCGAAATGTGTTTGCTTTTTTTGGTTTTGGTTCTCCCAATGAGCATGTGAAAGTAGTTTGATGTGTTTGTAAACGTGTGGCTAAGAAAACCCTTTGAGGATTTTAGAAGCATATATGGATCTACCAATGTTCCATAGCCCGCCATGAATTCTGTGGAGACAAGTGAATCACAGATACAAAACGGAAATAAAACAAAAGCTAGACTAACGCCAAAAAGCTTTCACATTACAGCACGTATAAAACACGAAATACCACTTCATCATTTTTTTCACGTTAAAAGGAATTTGAATACGTGGCTAGGACTAGGACTATTTGTTTAACACCTTCTCATTTGGCAAATAGCATTTATTTGTTTTATTTCTGCTTGTTTCTTTTTTTTCTAACAAAGTGAAAAAATGATCATTGGCCCTCTACACAAGATGTAAAGGTCATGATTCTGCTTCCATAAAATAAGTCATAAACTGAAACGTTACAGAGGTAACAAAAAGCAAATCATAGTTTTACCAACAAATACTAGAGAGACATATGGGAATTTCTTCACTTCATTGTTAAGATAGGCTATCATGGTCCATCGTATTCCATTTGAGTTTTGGTAGCATATAGTACTGGATGTTCTTTTCCTTGCTTTTTTGTACCCTCAACCATAGGACGGGGGTATATAAAAATTGTCATTCCGTCTCAGACCCCATAAAGTAGACATATTTTAGGGAATGGTGAAATTATGAGTCGATCTAGCTATGTCCGTCCGTCCGTCTGTTTAAATCACACTAACTTCCCAACGAAACAAGCTATCTACTTGAAACTTGGCACAAGTTGATGTAGGTCATACGATATTGCGAATGAGTCACATCGGACCACTTTTAGGTATAGGCCACATGTAAACCGAACTCCAGATTTGGCTTGCGGATCCCCTTGGAGGAGCCAACTTCATCCGATCCGGTTGACTTTTGGTACATGATGTAAATATATGGCCTCTATCCACCATGCTAAAATTGGTTCATATCGGTCCAAAATTATATATAATCCCCATATAAACCGATCCCCAGCTTTTATTTGTTGAGAATCGTAGACAAGGAAATTTCATCCGATCCTATTGAAATTTAATACGTGGTTTTAGTATAATAATCACATCATATCGGTCCTTAATTATATATAGCCTCAATATAAACCGATTTTCGCAACATTCTGGAGAAGAAATTTTCATCTGATCCGTTTTAAATTTAGCTCCTTAATTACTGTGCGAAAATTGATTCATATCGGTTCATGATTAACAGGTTGGCTGATAAGTCCCCGGTCTGACACATAGATGGCGTCGCTAGTATTAAATGCATATATAGTACCAACCTTCAAATGATTCGTGTCAAAATTTGACGTCTGTAAGTCAATTAGTTTGTGAGATAGAGCGTCTTTTGTGAACAACTTTTGTTATTGTAAAAAAAATGGAAAAAAAGGAATTTCGTGTTTTGATAAAATACCGTTTTCTGAAGGGAAAAAATACGGTGGAAGCAAAAGCTTGGCGTGATAATGATTTTCCGGCACTGCCCCAGGGAAATCAACAATAATTGATTGGCATGCAAAATTCAAGCGTGGTGAAATGAGCACGGAGGACGGTGAACGCAGTGGACGCCCGAAAGAGGTGGTTACCGACGAAAACATCACAAAAAACCCACAAAATGATTTTAAATGACCGCAAAATGAAGTTGATCGAGATAGCAGAGGCCTTAAAAATATCAAAGGAACATGTTGGTCATATCATTCATCAATATTTAGATATGCGTAAGCTCTGTGCAAAATGGGTGCCGCGCGAGCTCACATTTGACCAAAAACAACAACGTGTTGATGTTTGTAGCTGTTAACTCGTAATTCACCCCAGTTTTTCCGTCGATATGTGACAATGGGTGAAACATGGCTCCATCACTACACTCCTGAGTCCAATCGACAGTCGGCTGAGTGGACAGCGACCGGTGAACCGTCTCCGTGGAAAGACTCAAAAGTCCGCTGGCAAAGTAATGGCCTCTGATTTTTGGGATGCGCATGGAATAATTGTTATCGATTATCTTGAGAAGGGAAAAACCATCAACAGTGACTATTATATGGCGTTATTGGAGCGTTTGAAGGTCGAAATCGCGGTAAAACGGCCCCATATAAAGAAGAAAAAAGTGTTGTTCCACCAAGACAACGCACCGTGCCACAAGCCATTGCGAACGATGGAACAAATTCATGAATTGGGCTTCGAATTGCTTCCCCACCCACCGTATTCTCCAGATATGGCCCCCAGCGACTTTTTCTTGTTCTCAGACCTCAAAAGGATGCTCGCAGGGAAAAAATTTGGCTGCAATGAAGAGGTAATCGCCGAAACTGAGGCCTATTTGGAGGCAAAACCGAAGGAGTACTACCAAAATGGTATCAAAAAATTGGAAGATCGTTATAATCGTTGTATCGCTCTTGAAGGGAACTATGTTGAATAATAAAAACGAATTTTGACAAAAAAAAAAATCTGTTTTTCTTTGTTAGACCGGGGACTTATCTGCCAACCTGTTAGAACCCTATTGATTTTGGTAGAAATTAGTTCAGATTAAGATATAGCTCTCATAAAGGGTGATTCTTTTGAGGTTAGGATTTTCATGCATTAGTATTTGACAGATCACGTGGGATTTCAGACATGGTGTCAAAGAGAAAGATGCTCAGTATGCTTTGACATTTCATCATGAATAGACTTACTAACGAGCAACGCTTGCAAATCATTGAATTTTATTACCAAAATCAGTGGCAGAAAATCCGCTTTTTTATCGACAAATTTTGTTCAGCGATGAGGCTCATTTCTGGTTAAATGGCTACGTAAATAAGCAAAATTGCCGCATTTGGAGTGAAGAGCAACCAGAAGCCGTTCAAGAACTGCCCATGCATCCCGAAAAATGCACTGTTTGGTGTGGTTTGTACGCTGGTGGAATCATTGGACCGTATTTTTTCAAAGATGCTGTTGGACGCAACGTTACGGTGAATGGCGATCGCTATCGTTCGATGCTAACAAACTTTTTGTTGCCAAAAATGGAAGAACTGAACTTGGTTGACATGTGGTTTCAACAAGATGGCGCTACATGCCACACAGCTCGCGATTCTATGGCCATTTTGAGGGAAAACTTCGGAGAACAATTCATCTCAAGAAATGGACCGGTAAGTTGGCCACCAAGATCATGCGATTTGACGCCTTTAGACTATTTTTTGTGGGGCTACGTCAAGTCTAAAGTCTACAGAAATAAGCCAGCAACTATTCCAGCTTTGGAAGACAACATTTCCGAAGAAATTCGGGCTATTCCGGCCGAAATGCTCGAAAAAGTTGCCCAAAATTGGACTTTCCGAATGGACCACCTAAGACGCAGCCGCGGTCAACATTTAAATGAAATTATCTTCAAAAAGTAAATGTCATGGACCAATCTAACGTTTCAAATAAAGAACCGATGAGATTTTGCAAATTTTATGCGTTTTTTTAAAAAAAAAAGTTATCAAGCTCTTAACAAATCACCCTTTATATATCTTTCGTCCGACATAGACTTATATGGCCCCAGAATCCAGAGTTTTAGCCCAATTTGGCTGAAATTTTGCACTAGGAGTACAATTAGTGTAGTCAAGTGTGCTAAATTTTATTGAAATCGGTTCAGATTTAGATATAGCTCCCATATATACCTTTCGCCCGATTTTCAGTCATATGACCACAGTTGTAGTCTGATTTATGTGAAATTTTGCCCAGGGAGTAGAATTGAAATACTAAATATGCATGCCAAATTTGGTTGAAATCGGTTCAGATTTCTATATAGCCTCCATATATATGTTTTTCCGATTTGGGCAAAAATCGCAGTGCTTAGTCGAAAACTTGTAAAAATTACTCAAATTTTCCTTTAATCTAGCACATATCTATCGACCGATAAATCATAAATACACTTTTGCGAAGTTGCCTCAAACTTGGTTCAGATTAAAATGTTTCCCATATTTTTATAGCCTGCGCCACTCTTTGGAACAGGGTATTATAAGTTAGTGCATATGTTTGCATTATTGGCTTTGGCAATAATGCTCAGGGTGGGCCATGTCCGTCTGTCCGTCCGTCCGTCTGTCTGAGAACACATTTTTGTGATCAAAGTCTAGGTCGCAGTTTAAGTCCAATCGACTTCAAATTTGGCACAAGTTGCTGTTTTGGGTCAGAGTACAACCTTATTGATTTTGGAAGAAATTGCTTCAGATTTAGATATAGATCCAATTTATATATCTTTCACCCGATATGGACTTATATGGACTCAGAAGCCAGAGTTTTACCCTGATTTGCTTGAAATTTTGCATAAACATAACACTTGGCCGTATAGTCAAGTGTGCAAAATTTGATTGAAATCGGTTCAGATTTAGATTTAGCTCCCATATGTATCTTTCGCCCGATATGGACTTATATGGCCACAGAAGCCAGAGTTTTACCCTAATTTGCTTGAAATTTTGCACGAGGAGATTTAAATTTGGTTTAAATCGGTTCAGATTGAGATATAGCTCTCATATATATCTTTCGTCGGATATGGACTTATATGGCCCCAGAAACCAGACGTTTTGCCCAATTTGGTTGGAGTACAATTAGTAGTGATGTCAAGTGTGATAAATTTTATTGAAATCGGTTCAGATTTAGATATAGCTCCCATATATATCTTTCGCCCGATTTTCCATCATATGACCACAGAGGTCAAAGTTGTAGTCCGACTTATGTGAAGTTTTGCCCCGGGAGTAGAATTAAAATACTAAGTATGCATGTCAAATTTGGTTGAAATCAGCTTAGATTTCTATATAGCTTCCATATATATGTTTTTCCGATTTCGGCAAAATTTACCAAAATACCCACATTTTCCTTAAAAAATCGCAGTGCTTAGTCGAAAACTTTTAAAAATTACTCAAATTTTCCTTTATTTCTAATACATTTCTATCGACCGATAAATCATAAATACACTTTTGCGAAGTTGCCTCAAAATTGGTTTAGATTAAAATATTTCCCATATTTATACCCTGCGCCACACTGTGGAACAGGCTATTATTATTTACTAACATAGTGTACCATCCCAGGGCATTAGCCGACTTAAATTTTAGGTCTATATTTAAATGTATGTTTTTGGGACAAAAACCTTTCTATATAGCTCTTAAAACATTTGACGGATTTAATATAGTATGGAAAATGTGGATTTACAAAGTGGTGCAGGGTATAATATAGTCGGCCCGCCCGACTTTAGACTTTCCTTACTTGTTTTTATACCCTCCACCATAGGATGGGGGGTATATTATCTTTTTAATTCCGTTTGTAACACATCGAAATATTGCTCTAAGAGACACCATAAAGTATATATATTTTGGGTCATGGTGAAAGTCTGAGTCGATCTGAGCATGTCTGTCCGTCTGTTGAAATCACGCTAACTTCCGAACGAAACAAGCTATCGACTTGAAACTTGGCACAAGTAGTTGTTATTGATGTAGGTCGGATGGTATTGCAAATGGGCCATATCGGTCCACTTTTACGTATAGCCCCCATATAAACGGACCCCCAAATTTGGCTTGCAGACCCTCTAAGAGAAGCAAATTTCATCCGATCCGGCTAAAATTTGGTACATTGTGTTAGTATATGATCTTTTACAACCATGCAAAAATTGGTCCACATCGGTCCATAATTATACATAGCCCACATATAAACCGATCCCCAGATTTGGCTTGCGGAGCCTCTAAGAGAAGAAAATTTCATCCGATCCGGCTGAAATTTGGTACATGATGTTAGTATATGGTCTCCCACAACTATGCAAAAATTGGTCTACATCGGTCAATAATTATATATAGCCCCCATATAAACCGATCCCCCGTTTTGGCTTGCGGAGCCTCTAAGAGAAGCAAATCTCATCCGATCCGGTTGAAATTTGGTACATGGTGTTAGTAAAGGGTGATTTGTTAAGAGCTTGATAACTTTTTTTTTTAAAAAAACGCATAAAATTTGCAAAATCTCATCGGTTCTTTATTTGAAACGTTAGATTGGTCCATGACATTTACTTTTTGAAGATAATTTCATTTAAATGTTGACCGCGGCTGCGTCTTAGGTGGTCCATTCGGAAAGTCCAATTTTGGGCAACTTTTTCGAGCATTTCGGCCGGAATAGCCCGAATTTCTTCGGAAATGTTGTCTTCCAAAGCTGGAATAGTTGCTGGCTTATTTCTGTAGACTTTTGACTTGACGTAGCCCCACAAAAAATAGTCTAAAGGCGTCAAATCGCATGATCTTGGTGGCCAACTTACCGGTCCATTTCTTGAGATGAATTGTTCTCCGAAGTTTTCCCTCAAAATGGCCATAGAATCGCGAGCTGTGTGGCATGTAGCGCCATCTTGTTGAAACCACATGTCAACCAAGTTCAGTTCTTCCATTTTTGGCAACAAAAAGTTTGTTAGCATCGAACGATAGCGATCGCCATTCACCGTAACTTTGCGTCCAACAGCATCTTTGAAAAAATACGGTCCAATGATTCCACCAGCGTACAAACCACACCAAACAGTGCATTTTTCGGGATGCATGGGCAGTTCTTGAACGGCTTCTGGTTGCTCTTCACTCCAAATGCGGCAATTTTGCTTATTTACGTAGCCATTCAACCAGAAATGAGCCTCATCGCTGAACAAAATTTGTCGATAAAAAGCGGATTTTCTGCCAACTTTTCTAGGGCCCATTCACTGAAAATTCGACGTTGTGGCAGATCGTAAGTCTATTCATGATGAAATGTCAAAGCATACTGAGCATCTTTCTCTTTGACACCATGTCTGAAATCCCACGTGATCTGTCAAATACTAATGCATGAAAATCCTAACCTCAAAAGAATCACCCTTTATATAGTCTCTAACAACCATGCAAAAATTGGTCCACATCGGTCAATAATTATATATAGCCCCATATAAACCGATCGCCAGATTTGACCTCCGGAGCCTCTTGGAAGAGCAAAATTAATTTGATTCAGTTGATATTTTGTACGTAGTGTTAATATATGGCCTCAAACACCCATGCAAACATTGTTCGAAATCAGTCCATAATTATGTATAGCCCCCATATAAACCGATCCCCAGATTTGACCTCCGGAGCCCCTTGGAAAAGCAAAATTCATCGGATTCGGTTGAAATTTATTACGTGATGTTAGTATATGGTGTCCAACAACCATGCATAAATTGGTTCATATCAGTCCATAATTATATACATAGCCCTTTATAAACCGATCCCCAGATTTGACCTCAGGTGCCTTTTTGGAGAAGCAAAATTCATCCGATTCGGATGAAATTTGGTACGTGGTGGTAGTATATAATATTTAACAGCCATGCCAAAAGTGGTCCATATCAGTCCATAATCGTATATAGCCCCCCATATAAACCGATTCCGAGATTTGGTTTTAGAACCCATTTGGAGGAGCAAATTTCATCCCAGTCAGTTGAAATTTGGTACATTGTGCCAGTATATGGCCGTTAACAACCATACCTAACTAGGTCCATATCGGTCTATAGTTATATGTTATATAGCCCTCAGATAAATCGATCCCCAATTACACAAAGTTGGTCCATATCAAGTTCGTAATTGTATATAGCCCCCATATAAGCGACATCCATATTTCAATTCTGGCTCTCTGCCACATATGGACTAACTCACAATTTAGAGAACGATGTTAAGAAGTTTTAAGATACCACAACCCAAGTAATTCGATTGTGGATGACAGTCTTTCGTAGAAGTTTCTACGCAATCCATGGTGGAGTGTAGAAATAAGATTCGGCCTGGCCGAACTTACGGCCGTATATAAAGGGTGATTTGTTAAGAGCTTGATAACTTTTTTTTAAAAAAAAACGCATAAAATTTGCAAAATCTCATCGGTTCTTTATTTGAAACGTTAGATTGGTCCATGACATTTACTTTTTGAAGATAATTTCATTTAAATGTTGACCGCGGCTGCGTCTTAGGTGGTCCATTCGGAAAGTCCAATTTTGGGCAACTTTTTCGAGCATTTCGGCCGGAATAGCCCGAATTTCTTCGGAAATGTTGTCTTCCAAAGCTGGAATAGTTGCTGGCTTATTTCTGTAGACTTTAGACTTGACGTAGCCCCACAAAAAATAGTCTAAAGGCGTCAAATCGCATGATCTTGGTGGCCAACTTACCGGTCCATTTCTTGAGATGAATTGTTCTCCGAAGTTTTCCCTCAAAATGGCCATAGAATCGCGAGCTGTGTGGCATGTAGCGCCATCTTGTTGAAACCACATGTCAACCAAGTTCAGTTCTTCCATTTTTGGCAACAAAAAGTTTGTTAGCATCGAACGATAGCGATCGCCATTCACCGTAACGTTGCGTCCAACAGCATCTTTGAAAAAATACGGTCCAATGATTCCACCAGCGTACAAACCACACCAAACAGTGCATTTTTCGGGATGCATGGGCAGTTCTTGAACGGCTTCTGGTTGCTCTTCACTCCAAATGCGGCAATTTTGCTTATTTACGTAGCCATTCAACCAGAAATGAGCCTCATCGCTGAACAAAATTTGTCGATAAAAAAGCGGATTTTCTGCCACTGATTTTGGTAATAAAATTCAATGATTTGCAAGCGTTGCTCGTTAGTAAGTCTATTCATGATGAAATGTCAAAGCATACTGAGCATCTTTCTCTTTGACACCATGTCTGAAATCCCACGTGATCTTTCAAATACTAATGCATGAAAATCCTAACCTCAAAAGAATCACCCTTTATATGTTATCCAACAACTATGCAGGAATTGGTTTATATCAGCCCATAATTATATATAGCCCCCATATAAACCGATCCCCACATTTGACCTCCGGAGCCCCTTGCAAGAGCAAAATTTATCCGATTCGGTTAAAATTTGGAACGTAGTGTTAGTATATGTTATCCAACAACTATGCAGGAATTGGTTCATATCAGCCCATAATTATATATAGCCCCCATATAAACCGATCCCCAGATTTGACTTCCGGCGCCTTTTTGGAGAAGCAAAATTCATCCGATTCGGATGAAATTTGGTACGTGGTGGTAGTATATAATATTTAACAGCCATGCCAAAAGTGGTCCATATCAGTCCATAATCGTATATAGCCCCCCATATAAACCGATCCCGAGATTTGGTTTTAGAACCCATTGGGAGGAGCAAATTTCATCCCAGTCAGTTGAAATTTGGTACATTTTGCTAGTATATGGCCGTTAACAACCATACCTAACTAGGTCCATATCGGTCTATAGTTATATGTTATATAGCCCTCAGATAAATCGATCCCCAATTACACAAAATTGGTCCATATCAAGTTCGTAATTGTATATAGCCCCCATATAAGCGACCCCCATATTTCAATTCTGGCTCTCTGCCACGTATGGACTAACTCACAATTTAGAGAACTATGTTAAGAAGTTTTAAGATACCACAACTCAAGTAATTCGATTGTGGATGACAGTCTTTCGTAGAAGTTTCTACGCAATCCATGGTGGAGTGTAAATAAGATTCGGCCTGGCCGAACTTACGGCCGTATATAAAGGGTGATTTGTTAAGAGCTTGATAACTTTTTTTTAAAAAAAAACGCATAAAATTTGCAAAATCTCATCGGTTCTTTATTTGAAACGTTAGATTGGTCCATGACATTTACTTTTTGAAGATAATTTCATTTAAATGTTGACCGCGGCTGCGTCTTAGGTGGTCCATTCGGAAAGTCCAATTTTGGGCAACTTTTTCGAGCATTTCGGCCGGAATAGCCCGAATTTCTTCGGAAATGTTGTCTTCCAAAGCTGGAATAGTTGCTGGCTTATTTCTGTAGACTTTAGACTTGACGTAGCCCCACAAAAAATAGTCTAAAGGCGTCAAATCGCATGATCTTGGTGGCCAACTTACCGGTCCATTTCTTGAGATGAATTGTTCTCCGAAGTTTTCCCTCAAAATGGCCATCAGCGTACAAACCACACCAAACAGTGCATTTTTCGGGATGCATGGGCAGTTCTTGAACGGCTTCTGGTTGCTCTTCACTCCAAATGCGGCAATTTTGCTTATTTACGTAGCCATTCAACCAGAAATGAGCCTCATCGCTGAACAAAATTTGTCGATAAAAAAGCGGATTTTCTGCCAACTTTTCTAGGGCCCATTCACTGAAAATTCGACGTTGTGGCAGATCGTTCGTCTATTCATGATGAAATGTCAAAGCATACTGAGCATCTTTCTCTTTGACACCATGTCTGAAATCCCACGTGATCTGTCAAATACTAATGCATGAAAATCCTAACCTCAAAAGAATCACCCTTTACTTGTTTTTTACTAACATAGTGTACCATCCCAGGGCGTTAGCCGACTTAAATTTTAAGTCTATAGATTACAAATTTTATTCAGATGGAGTCAGATTTAACTGTATGTATTTGGAACAAAAGCCTTTATATATAGCACCCAACACATTTGACGGATTTGCTATACACCGAAAAAATTCTCTTCGTTAATTTTACGCAGAATTCTTCATTAACTATTCTTCCTGAATTCTTCATTAAAATAACGAAATTTTCATTCATTTTCGTAAATTTTACGAAGAACATTTTACGAATATACGAAACTTCTACGAAACATTCTACATTAACTTTTCTTCGTACAAAGTTCGTACTTTTAACGAAACTTTCTTCATATTTCATGAATTTTGTGAAGAAGTTTTTACGAATATTTTACGAAACATTCTGCGTTAAAATTTCTTCATAAAAAGTACGAAAAATTTTCTTTGAAATAACGAAGAAGTTTCATTGAAGTTGTAAAATTTCCGTTCGCGGCATTAAATTGTCTTTTATAATGTGCTTGAGTGTATTCCTTTATTCTATTTTTTATGCAAGTCTATGCTACTTCTCATTTGGGTGATAGCGCGCTATGAATAAAAGTAAAGCAATAAAACTAAAAATTATTCAAAAACTTAAGATGTAAAGTAGTGATGTCATTTTTCACACTTGCAACTACAACCAAATGCACTTTCGACTATAATTTTTTTTCTAAAAGTTCGAACATTTTTCAGAAAAACTACGAAAATTTTTCATAAAAAGTACGAAACATTTTCATAAAAGAACGAAATTGTTTCATAAAAAGTACGAAGATTTTTCATAAAAAGTACGAAGATTCTTCATAAAAAGTACGAATTTTTTTCTTACAAACTACGAAAATTTTGGAAGAACTTTTCTTCGTAAAAAGTACGAAATATTTCGTACTTTTAATGAAAAGTTTCTTTGGTTGTAAAACAATGACAAATTTCGTACTTTTAACGAAATTTTTCGTTCTTTTTACGAAGAAAATTCTTTCGGTGTAGTACCGAAAATGTGGATTTACAAAGTGGTGCAGGGTATAATATAGTCGGCCCCGCCCGACTTTAGACTTTCCTTACTTGTTCTTTTTTTTTTTTTTTAAATTTTCCTTAAAAAATCATTCTTTTTATATAACTCAAGTCAGTAGGAATTTCAATGACTCCATTAAGCTATATCTTCTTATGCTGGGTGTGATAGCAATATATCCTAAGCATGTTGCACAGCAATGGTGCACATTATTGGCACATTGGCCATATTGTAGCTCAAGTAACTTCCATTACTACTTTCTGCACATAAATTGCACTGACAAAATAACCTTCAATTTGTTGAAGATTGTTGTTGGAAACCAAATTCAATGTTTGTGGTTTGCTACATTTCTTAATGGCAGACATAGGTTTGAAATTACATCACATACGATTCAGGTGTTATTCACATTGAATCAATCTTTTCAATATTGTTCTTGAAAATATTGTAACACATCCTCAAGAATTGTGAATGAGACTTTGCTCACATCTTACAGACAAAAACCAAATTCAAGTACAACCATTCAGAGATAGGACACGTATTCGCAAAACCATCATGAATTTAATGTTCATTTTCAAAACCACACACTCTCTGACACTCTCGCTCTCTCTCTCGCCCACACACATATCATCTACAATGCATAGGAATTTGGTGTTAAAAAGTAATGCTTCTTGTTTTATTGCAAAAACATATATGGCTTTTCTATAGGAGCTAATGACGGATGTGTGTTAAATTGAAGGTAATTTATACGCACTGACATGATAGAATTTCTACATTGCCACCACCGCCATCACCACAACCACCATCGCCTTTATCACATGAGCATCATAAAAATGTTCTCGTTAACAAATCTTAGGAGCTTGCACAGCAGAAACACTCTTTGAGATATAAATAGATGCACTTGTAAACAGAGAAAAAAGAGCTATATTTTTTAACATGAAGGATTATATGATACCATATCGTATATAGTGGAATGGGCATGAGACCACGGTTGCCACAGTTGGTAGAATTCTACCACAAATTATATTTTTTACCATTTGGTATGTTGGTAGAATTCATGATGGTTTGCCATTCATGATGGTTTGCGTATTGTCCTTACAATTAAGTGATTTGACTTAAAAATGGGTATCATCAAATGAAAGAAAACATGTTTGGGCTAAGTTCCGCTTGACTTTAATAATTCAGAAAAATTCTTTAAATTTAATGAAATTGTCTTTAAATTGTTGTCTTTTTGCATCTTGACAACAAAACAAAAAATCGTTCAAATATAGGACATGTTTTTCAATACTTTATTTTAAAGACGTTTTTATACCCTGCGCCACACTGTGGAACAGGGTATTATAAGTTAGTGCATATGTTTGTAACACCCAGAAGGAGACGAGATAGACTCATGGTGTCTTTGGCAATAATGCTCAAGGTGGGTCCCTGAGTCGATATAACCATGTCCGTCTGTCCGTCCGTCTATCTGTGAACACATTTTTGTGATCAAAGTCTAGGTCGCAATTTAAGTCCAATCGCCTTCAAATTTGGCACATGTTCCTAATTTGGGTCAGAATAGAACCCTATTGACTATGGAAGAAATCGGTTCAGATTTAGATATAGCTCCCATATATATCTTTCGCCCGATATGCACTAATATGGACCCAGCAGCCAGAGTTTTATACCGATTTGCTTGAAATTTTGTACAAACATAACACTTAGTCGTATAGTCAAGTGTGCCAAATTTGATTGAAATCGGTTCAGATGTAGATATAGCTCCCATATATATCTTTCGCCCGATATGGACTAATATGGTCCTAAAAGCCAGAGTTTTGACCCACTTTGGTTGAAATTTTGCACAGGGACTAGATTTAGCATTGTAGCTATGCGTACCAAATTTGGTTGAAATCGATTCAGATTTAGATATAGCTCCCATATATATCTTTCGCCCGATATGCGCTTATATGGACCCAGAAGCCAGAGTTTTAACCCGATTAGCTTGAAATTTTGCACAAGGAGTACAATTGGTAGTATAGTCATGTGCGCCAAATTTGATTGAAATCGGTGCAGATTTAGATATAGCTTCCATATATATTTTTAGCCCGATATGGACTTATATGGCCCCAGAAGACAGAGTTTTGGCCCAATTTGGTTGAAATTTTGCACTAGGAGTACAATTAGTAATATAGTCATGTGTGCTAAATTTGATTGAAATCGGTTCAAATTTAGATATAGCTCCCATATATATGTTTTTCTGATTTCGACAAAAATGGTCAAAATACCAACATTTTGCTTGTTAAATTGCCACTGCTTAGTCGAAAGGTTGTAAAAATGACTCTAATTTTCCTAAACTTCCAATACATATATATCGAGCGATAAATCATAAATAAACTTTTGCGAAGTTTCCTTAAAATTGCTTCAGATTTAAATGTTTCCCATATTTATACCCTTCACCACTACTGTGGTACAGGGTATAATAAGTTTGTGCATTTGTATGTAACGCCAAGAAATAGTGGTCATAGACCCATCTTTTAGTATACTGATCGGCTAAGAATTAAATTCTGAGTCGATTTAGCGATGTCCGTCTGTCTGTCTGTCCGTCCGTCTGTCTGTATATGTAATTTTGTGCACAAAGTACAGCTCGCAATTTAGGTCCGATCGTCCTCAAATTTGGCATAGGGCCGTTTCTTGGGACAGAGACAATAGCTATTGGTTTTGGAAAAAATCGGTTCAGATTTAGATATAGCTGCCATATATATTTATCCCCGATGTGGTCATAGATAGCGTGTTTATCAACCGATGTTCTTCAAATTCAGTATATCCGAATATTTTATGAGTCTCGAAAAACTTGCAAAATATCAGCCAAATCGGTTCAGATTTAGATATAGCTCCCATATATATCTTTCGTCCGATTTAGACTTATATGACCACAGAGGCCAAAGTTTACTACCGATTTTCGTGAAATTTTGCTCAGAGGGTAGTATTGACATTCTACCAATGCTTGGTAAATTTGATTGAAATCTGTTCAAATTTAGATATAGCTCCCATATATATCTTTCGTCCGATTTGAACTTATATGGCCACAAAAGCCAGAGTTTTGTCCTGACTTACTTCAAATTTTGCACAAGGGGTACGCTTAATAGTATCGTTAAGTGTGTCAAATTTTGTTAAAATCGGTTCAGATTTAGATATAGCTCCCATATATATCTTTCGCCCGATTTGGACTTATATGGTCTCAAAAGCCAGAGTTTTGCCCTGACTTACTTCAAATTTTGCACAAGCGGTACTTTTAACGGTACTATTGTATGTGCCAAATATGGTCAAAATCGATTCAGATTTAGATATAGCTCCCATATATATAATTCGTCCGATTTGAACTTATATGGCCTCAAAATCCAGGGTTTTGCCGTGATTTGGTTCAAATTTCGCACAAGGAGTACGTTTAGTAGTATAGGTATTTGTGGCAAATTTGGTTGAAATCGGTTCAGATTCAGACGTGGCTCCCATATAAATCTCCCGTCCGATTTGCACTCATATGACCAGGGGCCAAAGTTATACTTCCATTTACGTGAAATTTCGCATAGATAGCAGAACTATTATTCTAACTATGCATGCCAAATTTAGTCAAAATTGGTTCAGATTGTATATAGCTCCCATATATACGTACACCAGAGTTGGGAAATATCGTATACTGTTTAATATTTTAGACCCATTTTCCTCCAATTGACTGGATAGTTTCCTCAGAGAATACAAATATGGCCAAAATTCTCACACTTTACACAAAATTCTGTGATTATTTCCCCATATCCTACACATTGCAATGCCAAAATTTCCACAGAACGGATGAGTTTTAAATAAGGCTCCAAGTCGCCCGACTAGACCAAATAATATATCACAACCCACACTTGACCACATATCTTGGCGAGATCTAACCAATATCCTTGTAAAATCGCCAGTGCTGAGTACAAAAATACATATGTATCGCCTGAAAAATCATAAATCTCTTTTGTACAATTGCATTAAAATTTCTCTCGCTTCATATTTCCCATATTTTTTACTAACATTGTGTTTCATCCCAGGGTGTTAGTCGATTTCAATTTTAGTTCTAGAGTTTTTGTAGAAGTACAAAAAATTGTTTCCATTAAAAGTATTTGTATCTGGAAATGCACACTTTTATATAGCTCCCAACAAATTTTAAGTAGTTGAGATGGTAACAAAAATGTTTGTCTACATAGTGGTGAAGGGTATAATATCGTCGGCTCCTCCCGACTTTAGACTTTACTTACTTGTTTTTTACTAAATTTGTTTTCCACCCTAGTGCATTAGCCGACTCAAATTTTGAGTCTATAGATTTTGTAAAAGTGTATCAAATTCTGCCCAAATCGAGTGATATTTAAATGTATGTATTTGGGACAAACCTTTATATATAGCACCCAACACATTTGACGGATGTGATATGGTATCGAAAATTTAGATCTACAAAGTGGTGCAGGGTGTAATATAGTCGGCCCCGCCCGACTTTAGACTTTCGTTAATCTGAACCGATTTCAACCAAATTTGGCACGCATAGCAACAATACTAATTCTACTCCCTGTGCAAAATTTCAACAAAATCGGAGTTAAAAATTGGCCTCTGTGGTCATATGAGTTTAAATCGGGCGAAAGCTATATATGGGAGATATATCTAAATCTGAACCGATTTCAACCAAATTTGGCACGCATAGCTACAATGCTAATTCTACTCGCTGTGCAAAATTTCAACCAAATTGGTGTAAAATTCTGGCTTCTGGGACAGTATTAGTCCATATCGGGCGAAAGATATATATGGGAGCTATATCTAAATCTGAACCGATTTCAATAAAATTTGGCACACTTGACTATAGTACTAATTGTTCTTCTTGTGCAAAACTTTAAGCAAATTAAGGTAAAACTCTGGCTTCTGGTGCTATATAAGTCAATATCGGGCGAAATATATATATGGGAGCCATATCTAAATCTGAACCGATTTCTTCCAAAATCAATAGGGATATATTCTGAGCCAAAACACATACTTGTGCCAAATTTGAAGTCGATTGGACTAAAACTGCGACCTAGACTTTGATTACAATAATGTGTTCACGGACAGACGGACATGGCTATATCGACTCAGGAGCCCACCCTGAGCATTTTTGCCAAAGACACCATGTGTCTATCTCGTCTCCTTCTGGGTGTTGCAAACATATGCACTAACTTATAATACCCTGTTCCACAGTGTGGAGCAGGGTATAAAAACTGAAAAAGTGAAAAATTAAAATTTGCTTCCTAGAAGCAAGTACACAAAACCCTAAATTAAAAGAGAATTGTGTCTTAAAAGTATCCTTACTTGTATTCTCCGCTTCTTTGGCTCGGATTCAATAGCAAAATTTTTAAAGTAAAGACAAAATCTTTGAAACCGGACCTATCCCAAATTTGATAATCCGCTATTTTTATTCGATTTTCTTAAAAGTTGAAATCTAAAGGCACCTGAAATCTATAAAAAGCTATACCAAATTTGGGTTATATCCGCCAACGTTCATTTTTATACCCTTCACCACTACTGTGGTACAGGGTATAATAAGTTTGTGCATTTGTATGTAACGCCAAGAAGGAAAAGTCTGAGACCCATCGTTTAGTATACCGATCGTCTTAGAATTAAATTCTGAGTCGATTTAGCGATGTCCGTCTGTCTGTCTGTCTGTCTGTCCGTCCGTCTGTCTGTCTGTTGATGTATTTTTGTGTGCAAAGTACAGCTCGCAGTTTTAGTCCGATTGTCCTAAAACTTGGTATAGGGTCCTGTTTCGGCTCAAAGACGATTCCTATTGATTTTGGAAAAAATCGGTTCAGATTTAGATATAGCTGCCATATATATTTTTCACCGATCTGGTCATAATTGGCGTGTATATCAACCGATCTTCCTCAAATTCCGTACATCCGAATATTTTATGAGTCTCGAAAAACTTGCAAAATATCGGCCAAATCGGTTCAGATTTAGATATAGCTCCCATATATAGCTTTCGCCCGATTTACACTCATTTGCCCACAGAGGCCAATTTTTTGCTCCGATTTAGTTGAAATTTTGCACAGGGAGTAGAATTAGCATTGTAGCTATGCGTGCCAAATTTGGTTGAAATCGGTTCAGATTTAGATATAGCTCCCATATATAGCTTTCGCCCGATTTACACTCATATGACCACAGAGGCCAATTTTTTGCTCCGATTTAGTTGAAATTTTGCACAGGGAGTAGAATTAGCATTGTAGCTATGCGTGCCAAATTTGGTTGAAATCGGTTCAGATTTAGATATATCTCCCATATATAGCTTTCGCCCGATTTAAACTCATATGACCGTAGAGGCCAATTTTTAACTCCGATTTAGTTGAAATTTTGCACAGGGAGTAGAATTAGCATTGTAGCTATGCGTGCCAAATTTGGTTGAAATCGGTTCAGATTTAGATATATCTCCCATATATAGCTTTCGCCCGATTTAAACTCATATGACCGTAGAGGCCAATTTTTAACTCCGATTTAGTTGAAATTTTACACAGGGAGTAGAATTAGCATTGTAGCTATGCGTGCCAAATTTGGTTTAAATCGGTTCAGATTTAGATATAGCTCCCATATATATATTTTTCTGATTTCGACAAAAATGGTCAAAATACCAACATTTTCCTTGTAAAATCGCCACTGCTTAGCCGAAAAGTTGTAAAAATGACTCTAATTTTCCTAAACTTCTAATGCATATATATCGGGCGATAAATCATAAATAAACTTTTTCGAAGTTTTCTTAAAATTGCTCCAGATTTAAATGTTTCCCATATTTATACCCTTCACCACTACTGTGGTACAGGGTATAATAAGTTTGTGCATTTGTATGTAACGCCAAGAAGGAGTAATCATAGACCAACCTTTTAGTATACGGATCGGCTTAGAATTAAATTCTGAGTCGATTTAGCGATGTCCGTCTGTCTGTCTGTCCGTCTGTCTGTCCGTCTGTCTGTCCGTCTGTCTGTCTGTCTGTCTGTCTGTTGATGTATTTTGTGTGCAAAGTACAGCTCGCAGTTTTAGTCCGATTGTCCTAAAATTTGGTATAGGGTCCTGTTTCGGCTCAAAGACGATCCCTATTGATTTTGGAAAAAATCGGTTCAGATTTAGATATAGCTGCCATATATATTTTTCACCGATCTGGTCATAATTGGCGTGTATATCAACCGATCTTCCTCAAATTTCGTACATCCGAATATTTTATGAGTCTCGAAAAACTTGCAAAATATCAGCAAAATCGGTTCAGATTTAGATATAGCTCCCATATATAGCTTTCGCCCGATTTACACTCATTTGCCCACAGAGACCAATTTTTTGCTCCGATTTACTTGAAATTTTGCACAGGGAGTAGAATTAGCATTGTAGCTATGCGTGCCAAATTTGGTCGAAATCGGTTCAGATTTAGATATACCTCCCATATATATGTTTTTCTGATTTCGACAAAAATGGTCAAAATACCAACATTTTCCTTGTAAAATCGCCACTGCTTAGTCGAAAAGTTGTAACAATGACTCTAATTTTCCTAAACTTCTAATACATATATATCGAGCGATAAATCATAAATAAACTTTTTCGAAGTTTCCTTAAAATTGCTTCAGATTTAAACGTTTCCCATATTTTTTTACTAACATTGTGTTCCACCCTAGTGCACTAGCCGACTTAAATTTTGAGTCTATAGATTTTGTAGAAGTCTAGCAAATTCTTCCAGATCGAGTGATATTTAAATGTATGTATTTGGGACAAACCTTTATATATAGCCCCCAACACATTTGACGGATGTGATATGGTATCGAAAATTTAGATCTACAAAGTGGTGCAGGGTATAATATAGTCGGCCCCACCCGACTTTAGACTTTCCTTACTGGTTTTCCATTGCACTTTCGAGGGGTGCGGTAGTCTCAATTTGCATCCACTTTACTTGAATTTGAAAGAAATTGCTCTTGGTAAGCAGGTTTTCATTTCAATTACTTACTCAGTTTTTGTTGGCTAATTTCATATCTTTTGCTGACTCTATATGTCTCCCTCAGTAATACATATAACTGCCCCTATTCATGTGAACCAGAGTGTTGTACATACCCCTACACTTGAGGTTGCATGTTTTCAACTTCCACAGCAGTAAAGTATCATATGTACCAAAACACAAAAGAACATCAGCACAATGAAGTGTTGTACAATAATACATCCGGTTTACGGTTTACACCGGTGCGTGTAATGAACAGCAATAAAACATTAAAACATGGGCCAAAATACCATTACCAATGGAAAATGTTATCCATGAGGGCTATGGCAATACTCCAGTATAGAAACGTGTGGAAATTTAACACTATAAATCAAGGGAATAGATTTTCCAAAAAATTGTTTCGAGGTCTTTTATTGTGGAGAAATCATAAAATATAAACAAATTTTCTATGGCTATGCATAATAAATGCGATAAAATGTATTCACTTGTTTTTGGTTTCATATGCATACAACTATGTATACAAAATAATAACTTGAAAATAATTTCGAATATAGCTTTCATCATAGGATATTAGTTTTAATTATAAGTTCGCTAGTTTTCAACGAAATAACAATAACAACAACATATCATAGTTACATAATAAACATTCATTAGTAAAATTATACAAACAATAGATGTAAACAAGTTGTGCAGCTTTTCTGCTGCTGAATAGGCTGGTGATGTTGGGCATTGGTTGCTATTTCAAAAATTTATATTTTTATTGTTTTTCGGAATATAATTTTAATGAATTGATCTCGACAACATGTAACAACAGTGTGGGGCTGTAACATTGTTATACACACCATCATAGGATAGTAATGGGTATATAATAAGTTTTCAATTTTGATTGCAACACACCACACCGACTGTATAAAGTAGATATTTCCCCCAGTGCATTCCTAAAGTAAGGAAAGTCTTAAGTCGGGCGGGGCCGTCTATATTATATTTTACACCACATTGTAGATCCACATTTTCGATACCATCTCAAATTTGTTGGGTGTAATATGTAAAGGTTTACATTTCCATATTTGATTTAAATCTGAACCTAGTTACACAAAATTTGTTACACTTCATAGAAAATCTATAGACTTAAAATTTGAATAGACTAATGTCCCGGGGCGGAATGCAATATTAGTAACAAAATCTTGGAAATATTGAAATCTAAATCTTTTTTTATCCAATTTTGCAAAAGTGTCTTTACGATTTATCTGTCGGGAGATATATAACATATTAGAGGTAAAGAAAATTTTTAATAATTTTTAAAAGCTTTCTTTTATACAATGACGATTTTACAAATAACATGCGAGCGTTTTGACCATATATTCCCAACTTAGAGCAACATATATATATATATATCAAGAAAATTTTTTCACATATAAAGGGTGATTCTTTTGAGGTTAGGATTTTCATGCATTAGTATTTGACAGATCACGTGGGATTTCAGACATGGTGTCAAAGAGAAAGATGCTCAGTATGCTTTGACATTTCATCATGAATAGACTTACTAACGAGCAACGCTTGCAAATCATTGAATTTTATTACCAAAATCAGTGTTCGGTTCGAAATGTGTTTCGCGCTTTACGTCCGATTTATGGTCTACATAATCGACCAAGTGAGCAAACAATTAATGCGATTGTGACCAAGTTTCGCACTCAGTTTACTTTATTGGACATTAAACCAACCACACGAATGCGTACAGTGCGTACAGAAGAGAATATTGCGTCTGTTTCTGAGAGTGTTGCTGAAGACCGTGAAATGTCGATTCGTCGCCGTTCGCAGCAATTGGGTTTGTGTTATTCGACCACATGGAAGATTTTACGCAAAGATCTTGGTGTAAAACCGTATAAAATACAGCTCGTGCAAGAACTGAAGCCGAACGATCTGCCACAACGTCGAATTTTCAGTGAATGGGCCCTAGAAAAGTTGGCAGAAAATCCGCTTTTTTATCGACAAATTTTGTTCAGCGATGAGGCTCATTTCTGGCTACGTAAATAAGCAAAATTGCCGCATTTGGAGTGAAGAGCAACCAGAAGCCGTTCAAGAACTGCTCATGCATCCCGAAAAATGCACTGTTTGGTGTGGTTTGTACGCTGGTGGAATCATTGGACCGTATTTTTTCAAAGATGCTGTTGGACGCAACGTTACGGTGAATGGCGATCGCTATCGTTCGATGCTAACAAACTTTTTGTTGCCAAAAATGGAAGAACTGAACTTGGTTGACATGTGGTTTCAACAAGATGGCGCTACATGCCACACAGCTCGCGATTCTATGGCCATTTTGAGGGAAAACTTCGGAGAACAATTCATCTCAAGAAATGGACCGGTAAGTTGGCCACCAAGATCATGCGATTTGACGCCTTTAGACTATTTTTTGTGGGGCTACGTCAAGTCTAAAGTCTACAGAAATAAGCCAGCAACTATTCCAGCTTTGGAAGACAACATTTCCGAAGAAATTCGGGCTATTCCGGCCGAAATGCTCGAAAAAGTTGCCCAAAATTGGACTTTCCGAATGGACCACCTAAGACGCAGCCGCGGTCAACATTTAAATGAAATTATCTTCAAAAAGTAAATGTCATGGACCAATCTAACGTTTCAAATAAAGAACCGACGAGATTTTGCAAATTTTATGCGTTTTTTTTAAAAAAAAAGTTATCAAGCTCTTAACAAATCACCCTTTATATTTCTATAGAAAATTTGGTCAAAGTTTTATTTCTATCGAAAATTTTGTTAAAATTTTATTTCTATAAAATATTTTGCCAAAATTTTATTTCTATAGAATATTTGGCAATTTTTTATTTATAAGGAACATTTTGTTAATTTTGTCAAAAATTTATTTCTACTGAAAATTTTCTCAAAATTTTATTTTTATAGAAAATTTTGTCAAAACTTTGTTTTCATAGAAAATTTCCATAGAAAATTTAATTTTTAAAGAAAATTTTTTTAAAATATTATTTTTATAGAAAATTTCCATAGAAAAATTTTTCCTCCCACCATAAAATGGGGGTATATTAACTTTGTCATTCCGTTTGTAACACATCGAAATATTGCTCTAAGACCCCATAAAATATATATATTCTGGGTCGTGGTGAAATTCTGAGTCGATCTGAGTAACTTCCGAACGAAAGAAGCTATCGACTTGAAACTTGGCACAAGTAGTTGCTATTGATGAAGGTCAGATGGTTTTGCAAATGGGTCATATCGGTCCACTTTTACATATAGCCCCCATATAAACGAACCCCCAAATTTGGCTTGCGGGGACTCTAAGAGAAGTAAATTTCATCCGATCCAGATGAAATTTGGTACGTGGTGTTAGTATGTGGTATCTAACAACCATGCAAAAGTTGGTATATATCGGTCCATAATTATATATAGCCCCCATATAAACCGTTCCCCAGATTTGACCTCCGGATCCTCTTGGAGGAGCAAAATTCGTCCGATCCGGTTGAAATTTGGAAAGTGGTGTTAGCATACAGCCGGTCTATAGTTATATATAGCCGATCCCCATTCACACAAAAAGTGGTCCATATCGGTTCATAATCATGGTTGTCATTCGAGCCACAAATAATCTACAAAAATTTTGTCAAATTTTTATTTCTATAGAAAATTTTTTCAAAATTTTATTTCTACAGAAAATTTTGTTAAAATTTTATTTCTATAGAAAATTTTGTCCAAATTTTATTTCTATAGAAAATTTTGTCAAAATTTTATTTCTATAGAAAATGTTATCGAAATTTCATTTCCATAGAAAATTTTGTCAAAATTTTATTTCTATAGAAATTTTTTCAAAATTGTATTTCTATAGAAACCTCAGATTTGGCTTGCGGAGCCTCTAAGAGAAGCAAATTTTTTCCGATCCGTCTGAAATTTGGTACATGGTGTTAGTATATGGTCTCTAACAACCATGCAAAAATCCATAATCCACATCGGTCCATAATTACATATAGCCCCATATAAACTGATCCCTCGATTTGGCTTGCCGATCCTCTAAGAGAAACAAATTTCATCCGATTCTGTTTAAATATTGTACATGGTGTTAGTATATGGTCTCTAACATCTATGCAAAAATAGGTCCACATTGGTTCATAACTATAAATAGCCCCCATATAAACCGATCCCCCGATTTGGTTTGCGGGGCCTCTAAGAGAAGCAAATTTCATCCGATCCGGCTGATATTTGGTACATGGTGTCACCATATGATCTCTAACAACCATGCGAAAATTGGTCGATATCGGTCCATAATTCTATATAGCTCCCATATACACCGATCCCCAGATTTAGCTTGCGGAGCCTCTAAGAGAAGCAAATTTCATCCAATCTGGCTGAAATTTGGTACATGGTGTCAGCATATGATCTCTAACAACTATGCGAAAATTGGTCGATATCGGTCCATAATTCTATATAGCTCCCATTTAAACCGATCCCCAGATTTAGCTTGCGGAGCCTCTAAGAGAAGCAAATTTCATCCGATCTGGCTGAAATTTGGTATATGGTGTTAGTATATGGTATCTAATGACCGTGCAAAAATTGGTCGAAGTCGGTCCATAATTATATATAGCCCCCATATAAACCGATCCCCAGATTTGACCTCCGGAGCCCCTTGGAAGAGCAAAATTCATCCGAGTCGGTTGAAATTTGGTACGTGATGTTAGTATATGGTATCCAACAACTATGCAGGAATTGGTTCATATCATTCCATAATTATATATAGCCCCCATATAAACCGATCACCAGATTTGACCTCCGGAGCCTCTTGGAAGACAAAAATTCATCTGATTGGTACGTGGTGTTGATATATGGCATCAAACACCCAAAAGTGGCCCATATCAGTCCATAATCATATATAGTCACCATATAAACCGATCGCGAGGTTTGGTTTTGGAGCTCTTGGAGCAGCAAATTTCATCCGAGTCAGTTGAAATTTGGTACATTGTGCTAGTATATGACCGTTAACAACCATGCCTAACTAGGTTCATATCGGTCTATTGTTATATTAAATTTCATAATTGTATATAGCCCCCATATAAGCGACCCCCATATTTCAATTCTGGCTCTCTACGTACCGTGCAAAAGTCCATATCGATTCGTAATTATTTGTAGACTTACCTATACATAACTGTTTTGTCTAATATATACCACGTATGGACTAACTCACAATTTAGAAAACGGTGTTAAGAAGTTTTAAGATACCAATTACTTGGGTTAATTCAATTGTGGATGACAGTTTTTCGCTGAAGGTTATATGCAATCCATGGTGGAGGGTACATAAGATTCGGCTTGGCCGAACTTATGGCCGTGTATACTTGTTAATTCTATAAATTTTTCTTTTCAAAAATTTATTAAAAATTAGGTCAAAATTTTATTTCTTTAGAATATTTGGTCAAAATTTTATTTCTGAAGAAAATTTTGTTAAAATTTTATTTCTATAGAAAATTTGGCCAACATTTTTTTTTTTCGAACAGTTTGTTAGAATTTTAATTCTATAGATTTTTTTTTCAAAATGTATTTCTAGAGAAAATTTTATCAAAAGATTATTTCTATAGTAAATATTGTCCACATTTTATTTCTATAGAAAATATTCTCATGATTTTATTTCTATAGAATTTTTTTTTTAAATTTAATTTCTATAAAAATCTTAGTTAAAATTTTATATCTATAAAAAATTTTGTACAAGTTTATTTCTATAGAAAATTTTGTACAATTTTATTTTTATTGAAAATTTGATAAACATTTATGGTCATATGAGTCTAAATAGGCCATCCTATTAGCGGCAATGTTTTAGGTGTATAAACATCCCTTTAATTGTAAATATGTTGAATTATAAATACTTAAACGATTTTAGCTTGCACCAAAATGTTATTTCTATAGAAAATGTGGTCAAAATTTTATTTCTATAAAAAATTTTGTCAAAATTTTATTTCTATAAAAAATTTTGTCAAAATTTTTTTCTATAAAAAATTTCGTCAAAATTTTATTTCTATAAGAAATTTTGTCAAAATTTTACTTCTATAGAATGTTTTGGCAAAATTTTATTTCTATAGAAAATTTTCTCAAAATTTAATTTCTTTAGATAATTTGGTCAACATTTTATTTCTATAGAAAAGATTGCCTTTAGTGTCATATAAGTGCATATCTATCTAACTCTGAACCGATTCCTTCCAAATTTAATCGGGTCTATTCTGACCGAAAACACGTACTTGTGTCTAATTTTAATTAAATCGGACTAAAACTGCGACTTTGGTCACAAAAATGTGTACATAGACAGACGGACATGAGCATTATTGGCAAAGACACCATGTGTCTACCTTCGGAATTTTGAAAATGCAACAACAATCGTGGGAACTTTACTTTAACTTTTAATATTGGCATAACATTTTACTATATATATACAAAATTTCAAAATCCTTGACCCATACGCCGCACTTATCATCCAATAAAAATAAAATCCGCTTTCTTATAATTTATGGTAGCTTGATAATAAATTGTTACATTGGAGCGTATGTGCGTTGTTTCTTTAAAACCCATCACACATACGCTCCATAGTACCATTGTGTTTCTGATACGATGTTTGTTTACTGCAATTAAAACCTTGTTTGAATATTTTATTTAATTTTTGTAAACTTTCTAAATTAGTTTTCATAATTTCATAATTTCTAATTTAGCATTTATCCATTTAGTGGATTTGTTGATCTGCGTTTCATCACAGATTTTATATAAAATCAGTTTACAATCAAGTGTCACCTCGGACTCGGACACTTCCAATAAGTTTCGAAAATATCTTTACCAGAAATTGTGGCATTCACTAAAATAAAACTGTATAACTGTATAAGCTTTTATATTAACAAAGGGTTTAAATTCCCCTTAACAATGTTTAAATGCTTACAAAAGCATTTTGATATGTTGCATTCAGAAATAAAGTTATTCGAAGCATTCAAGCCTGACCAAACAAGTTGGATTGCTAAGAGTTAAGAAGTTATTTGGCTTCCACGAATATGACCAGTAACCGAAATTGGTTTTCTCCCATTAGAAGTCATTCCAACTTGAGCTGTTTGTGAACAAATGAAATGATCGGTTCTGCGTGCCAAAGAAGTCAGCTGAAAATGTACACCTTCTATTGGTAACCAGAAGTCATGTACCACCGATGGCAATGGTGTGGCCCATCGTATACCGAATATTAACGAAAAAATCCAAATATTAAGTGGAAAATGTCCAAAAGATCGTATTGAAGCCCTTGGCAGACAAATTTCGCCGTAGACCATAGACGTTCCAACAGGACTCAGAACTATCGTACTCAGCTCCAGGGCTGTGGAGCCGGAATCGGAGTCGGAGTCTTGGAGTCGGAGTCTGAAGATTTTGCTGGAGTCGGAGTCGGAGTCGGAGTCGGAGTCGTAAAAATTTTGCTCGACTCCGACTCCGGCTAAACCAAATTTTTTTAAACACTTCACATTTTTGTAACTACGCAAGTTTTTGCGCATATTAGTTTCCATTGCGTTATTCATTCGATCAATGTACAGCATGATTGTAAATGAAAATCAACTTCCAATTACGGCTATCTTTTTATATTTCTTAGAATGTTAGTCTAGCAGATGGGCTGGATCGATCCATTTTAATGCCCATATCAATTTATTTGAAATATTTCGAACAATCGATATTATTTTTATTTTAAGGCCATGAATGTGGAATATTGACAGAAAATTTTTTCAAAGTTGTTTTTTATAGAAAATTTTGTCAAAATGTTGTTTCTATAAAAAAGTTTGGTCAAAATTTTATTTCTATAGCAAATTTTATCAACATTTTATTTCTATAAAAAATTTATTCAAAATTTTATTACTATAGAAATATTTCTTTTCTATAGAAAATTTAGTCAACATTTTATTTCTATAGAAAATTTCGCAAAATTTTGTTTGTTACACAAAATTTTTTTCAAAATTTTATTTCTATAAAAATTTAGGTCAAAATGTTATTTCTATAGAAAAATTTTCCAAAATTTTATGGTAATAGATTTTTTTATTAGAAAATTTGGTCAAAATTTTATTTCTATAGAAAATTTTGTCAAAATTTTATTTCTATAGAAAATTTAGTCAAAATTTTGTTTCTGTAGAATATTTTGCAGAATTTTATTTACTACACAAAAATTTTTCTAAAATTGTATTTTTATTGATAATTTTTTAAAAAAATTTATTTCTATAAGAAAAAATTGTCAAATTTTATTTCTATAGCAAATTTTCTCAATTTTTTTCTTACTGATGCTCACTGATACTCACTCCTATAAAACATGTATTCAAAATTTTATTACTATAGAAATATTTTTTTCTATATAAAATTTAATCAAAATTTTGTTTCTATAGAATATTTTGCAAAATTTTATTATATATAGAAATATATATAAAAAATTTTGCAAAATGTTGTTTGCTACTCATTTTTTTTTAATTGTATTTCTATTGATAATTTTTCAAACTTTTATTTCTATAAAAAATTTTTCCAAATTTTATTTTTATAAAAATTTTATTAAAAATTTTATTTCTATATATTTGGTCAAAATTTGATTTCTATAGAAAATTTTGCCAAAATTTTATTTCTATAGAAAATTTAGTCAAAATTTTGTTGCTGTAGAAAATTTTCCAAAATTTTATTTCTATATAAAATAATGCAAAATTTTATTTACTAGACAACATTTTTTCGAAAATTGTATTCAGTGAGCATACAATTTTGGAAAAATTGCTGCTAAGTCGAAAACTTGTAGAAATGACTCAAATCTTCCATTTCTCCAATGAATGAATCATAAATGCATTTTTGCGAAATTGTCTAAACAATTATAAATATTTCCCAAATTTTGCCCGAGTTTTGTAGAAATCTGATTTGAGATTTTATCAAAATGTAGATCTAAATACAAGGTTGTGCAGAGTATATTATAATCGGCCCGCCCGACCTTAGACATTCCTTGCATTTTTATTTTTCGTTACATTTGTGTTATGGGAGGTAACACAATTTTAACGTTAGATTTAAATTTAAAGTACATAGATTTTGTAGAAGTATATACAATTTTGTCTAAATCGATTCAGATTCAAATTCATGCATATGGAAATATAAAGCTTTATATAGCTCGCAACAAATTTAAAGGATTTGAGATAGTATCAATAATTTTGGTCCACAAATACATATACTGTTGGTATCTTCTCATATTATGATGGGTATTTATATCATTATTTTATTTATTCAACATTGCCCTAAATTTGAGATATAGAGTTCAATTGGCATCTAATGTGAAATTAAGACCTTTTTTTGCACACATAAATAAATACGATACTTTATATCGATCCACTTACGGTACCCCAAAAATAGAACTACAAATTAGTGGTATTAAAAGGAGATTTAGTTATATTACCCGGAGTCGACTCCGGAGTCGGAGTCGGAGTCGAGCTGATGAAAAATGCTGGAGTCGGAGTCGGAGTCGAGCAAAATTGGCTCGACTCCACAGCCCTGCTCAGCTCCCGTCAACCAACAGTAGCTTAAAAAGAAGGTTCCTTGCTTTATTTCTTCTTTGCAATGGCCACCAAACTCTCCGAATTTCAATCCAGTGGACTTTTGTGCATGGGGCATTTTGGATAGTAATGTTGCCACTAAAAATATCAAAATATCGATCATCTCAAGACAGTGCTTCATAGGAAATAGTCCAAAATACCGCGCTCCAATATTCGTTTAGCGTGTTATGGATTTTCCATCCGTTTGAAGGCCATAATTTATAGCCAAAGATTGCCAATTCAAAAAACTCAAGAGTGATTCTAAAAATTTGAAGACGATGTCAGAAACTACTTGAGAATTCCAAGGAAAAAATTCCAATATATTATTTCCTATATTTCTATTATTTATCATTTACTTACAAATTGTACATTTAACGTGGTTTTAAAAAAAATCTCAATGCAGGCAATTTCTCGATATTTGATTCTTTACTCAATTTATTAAAAACGAGTAAGTAAAGTCTAAAGTCGGGCGGGGCCAACTATATTATACCCCTCACCACTGGGTAGACCAAAGTTTGTGTTACCATCTCAACTGTTTAAACTTTGTTGGGAGTTATTATGAAGGTTTATAATCCCTCTAGCGTAACACGGCCCGCTTCGCTGCGCCTCCCGAAGCATATTTTCGTTAACTTAGTCAACCATATCATTCGATCTGAAAACAAATTTGAACTGTTTAAAAGAGTAGGATCAGGGGAAGTCTGGCACAAAAACTGAAGTACTGATTAATCATTCCATGATTTCCACACACGTGTCCCGTACAAAAAAATCGGACTACTTGCTTTTTCGTTTATATACAGAAATAGGGCGGTTATGCAGATGTAAAATGGACCGGCTTTGCAAACGTCGGGTAGGGCGTGTTCCTTTTCAACCAATTTTTTGTTTTTTAACTGTTCTGTATTCACATCGTTGGACAATCTTTCACATTTCCTGTTAATTTTAAGCGTTGTTTGTCAAGGGGGTATATACTTCTCCTCAACATACCGTCCAATAAATCCGAAAAATTAAAAGTACTTAAAAATTTACCACACTATAACATTTGTGGTGGACACGGAGATGACGCTTTTCCCAAACATATAACGGAAAATGAAGCACCCTCTACGTTGCCTGTCAGCTTCATGTAAATTTTCAGTTTTTTACTTAAAAAAGTCTGGCAGAAGCCTGTGGAAAAAATCATTAAATTATTTACCGAGTTCCCATTTATCAACAATCCTCTGCTTTCTATTTTCAAAAATTCGGTCAAAAGAGAAGCCCCTACTTCGCTCCTCCCCAACCAGATATCGCAAATGCACGTACCTTGTATAAATTTAATTCTCTTCTCCCAATTTCAAGTAAATAATTTTCGATTTTGCTCTATTTAAGCGACGTCACTTTCTCTGTAAATTCCAAGAAAAAATGTAAACTTTATTTCAAGTTTCATAGTGTGGGGCATGGAGAAGGTGTTCCAAATCAATTACACCATGTTAATTTCATAACATTCCCCTACGGCCTTTGAAAGCAGCAGCTGATTTTTATCAATTTGGAATCTTGAAATATTAACTAATAAACCACAAAAATCCCATTGGAGACTTCAGGGGGGAACACAACTAAAACTCTACATAAATTTTACATATAAAAACGAACGAACACGAAAAAATGAGACTGACAAAAATTGATTTTATAACAAATTTAAAACAAGTTTTATAATTTTTTTTATTTTAAAATATAATAAATACCATTTATTTCAATATTCATTTCGATTTATTTCGATATAATTTTTCATTCTTTTGTTTTATTTATTTAAAAGTGCACTTAATTTTATACTTTTTTACAACTCAAAAACCAACTGCTTACTTGCTCTCTCTTTTGAAGCCGTTCTTAAAGAGTACAGATGGAATAAAACAAATACACATTGTAAAACCTCGTTTGCATAAGAAACAGTGATGCCACACTTTTGAAAAATTTCTAGCTTTGATTTGTTATTTTTGGCCAAAGGGATCGACCACTGTGCAACGGCTGCAATATTATTTTAATTTTTTCGCACAATTGGCACAAAGTTTTGCTACATCGACGGAAGTTCAAAATCTCTGATCCACTATGTTACGCTTTCCTCCAAGAATGCGTTTCCTTTAGTTTTACTTTGTGCTGAATGGGTGCACTGGAGCGTATGTGGTATATTTAGTTTAAGACCAACACACACACGCTCCAATGTACCATTGTGTTTTACTCTATTCTCTAAATCATAGGATCAGTTTGCACATTACGTTTGTAACACATTGAAATATAGATTTGCTGCCATAAAATATAAAATATATCTAGTCGGATTAGTATAAAACTATAAGAAGATCATACAATGTCCGTCCGTCCACAATAATGAAGCTGTCGACGTGAAATTTGGCACAGATATATTTTTGCAAGCAGTTGCAAGTTCGAGGGTGGGCTTTTACGGTCCTGTTCATTGCGAAAATGATAACGACAATCAAAATACTTGAATCCATTAATATCTATTGGTCTTAAGAAAATGGCCAAAGAATATTAAAATTTTAAGTCTCATCATCTTTAATTCTATACGCTAATACACTTCCATACGCGAGACAGTGTTCATATGGACAAACCCTTTATTAATAACATCAATTAACACTTACTTGTATCCTCCAAAATAACCAAGCTAAACGTTCACTTTAAATTTTCCCTTATACCATATTTTAAGGATATTCCCAGTGTCCATCACAAATCATTAACCTTTCTCATTAACAAAATTTTTGCTCATTGAATAGATATGCTCAGGGTAGTAGCCTCCATCAATCATTGTAATTGCTGTGGGCACATTCAACCACAAAGGAACATCCCAAAAACATGTGTCATCATTTTTGTGAGTTGATCTAAAAACGCCAACAAAATGAAATGTCTGCTGCCAAGTGTCAGAATGTATGCCAAACACTTTCACCTGTTCCAGAAAAACAATACATTAGGTTCACTTCATACCGAGTTAATAATGATGGGGTTTGTGCCAGCATTTTGTGGATCTAATGAATAATTGGCAACGGCTAAAAAGGATACTATCAGGGAATGGCCTAAATGATATTTGGCAATCATAGCTTATGTTACATGTTTCTATTACCCTCAGAAATAAGTCAACCAAAATTTCTAAAGTCGATTTAACTTTACGTTAGTTCATGAAAATTAGTAAATTTTAGTTAAATTTTGCAGAATACTTGTATGAGGCATAGTTATACCCTTCACCACTACTGTAGTACAGGGTATAATAAGTGTGTGCAAGAAGTAAAAGTCTGAGAATCATCGTTTAGTATAACGATCGCCTTAGAATTAAATTCTGAGTCGATTTAGCGATGTCCGTCTGTATATGTAATTTTTGTGTGCAAAGTACAGCTCGCAGTTTAAATCCGATCGTCCTCAAATTTGGCACAGAGATTTACATTGGCTCAAAGAAAATCGATTCAGATTTAGGTAAAGCTGCCATATATATTTATCACCGATCTGGTCATAATTGACGTATTTATCAAAGTATTTTCTCAAATATTTTGGGGCAGCCAAATATTTCGCAGCTTTCGTACGATATGCAAAATATCAGCCAAATCGGTTCAGATTTCGATATAGCTCCCATATATATCTTTTGTCCGATTTGCACTTATATGGCCAAAAAGCCACAGTTTTGCCTTGATTTGCTTCAAATTTTGCACAAGGAATACGTTTAATAGTATCGGTAAGTGTGCTAAATTTGGTTGAAATCGGTTCAGATTTAAATAAAGCTCCCATATGAGCCACCGTGGTGCAATGGTGAGCATGCCCGCCTTGCATACACAAGGTCGTGGGTTCGATTCCTGCTTGACCGAACACCAAAAAGTTTTTCAGCGGTGGATTATCCCACCTCAGTAATGCTGGCTGCCACCTAGCCTAACCTAACCTAGCTCCCATATATATCTTTCGTCCGATTTCGACTAATACGGCCTCAAAAGCCAGGATTTTTCAATGATTTGCTTCAAAGTTTGCGCAAGTGGTACGTTTATGGGTATCATTCAGTGTGCTAAATTTTGTTAAAGTCATTTCAGATTTAGATATAGCTCCCATATATATCTTTCGCCCGATTTAGACTCATATGGCCTCAAAAGCCAGAGCTTTGCCCTGATTTGCTTCAAATTTTGCACAAGGAGTACGTTTAATAGTATCGTTAAGCGTGCCAAATCGGTTCAGATTTTGATATAGTTCCCATATATATCTTTCGTCCGATTTGCATTTATATGGCTCCAAAAGCCAGAGTTTTGCCCTGATTTGCTTCAAATTTTGCATAAGAAGTACGTTTAATAGTATCGGTAAATGTGCCAAATTTAGTTGAAATCGGTTCAGATTTAGATATAGCTCCCATATATATATCTTTCGCCCGATTCACACCCATATGACCACGGTGGAATCCTACTTCGTTTGGGTATTGGGGCTAATTTTCATGGGGCCCATGTTCATAGCGTCAAAGTAATGAAATTGGATAAGGAATCACTCAACAATAATCGTTTATTCTGTAGAAGATATATTTCATGTTTATTTTTGGGGGAGTTATTGATTTCTTTATTTTTATACCCTCCACCATAGGATGGGGGTATATTAACTTTGTCATTCATTTTGTAATACATCGAAATATTGCTCTAAGAGCCCATAAAGTATATATATTCTGGGTCGTGGTGAAATTCTGAGTCGATCTGAGCATGTCCGTCCGTCCGTCTAACTTCAAAACGAAACAATCTATCGACTAACTTCAGAACGAAACAATCTATCGAAACTTGGCATAAGTAGTTGTTATTAATGTAGTTCAGATGGTATTGCAAATGGACCATATCGGACCACTTTTACGTATAGCCCCCATATAAACTGACCCCTGGATTTGGCTTTCGATCCCGTTGAAATTTGGTACGTGGTGTTAGTATTTGGTATCTAACAACCATGCAAAATTTGGTGCATATTGGTCCATAATTCTATATAGCCAGCATATAAACCGATCCCCAGATTTGATCTCCGAAGCCTCTTACAGGAGTAAACTTCATCCGATACGATTGAAATTTGTTACGTGCTGTTAGTATATGATCTCTAACAACCACGCAAAAATTGGTGCATATTGGTCCATAATTATATATAGCCCCAATATAAACCGATTCCCCGATTTGACCTCCGGAGCCTCCTAGAGGAGTAAAACACATCCGATCCGGTAGAAATTTGGGACGTGATGTTAGTGATTGTCTCTAACAACCATGCAAATGTTGGTCGATATCGGTCCATAATTATAAAGGGTGATTCTTTTGAGGTTAGGATTTTCATGCATTAGTATTTGACAGATCACGTGGGATTTCAGACATGGTGTCAAAGAGAAAGATGCTCAGTATGCTTTGACATTTCATCATGAATAGACTTACTAACGAGCCACAACGTCGAATTTTCAGTGAATGGGCCCTAGAAAAGTTGGCAGAAAATCCGCTTTTTTATCGACAAATTTTGTTCAGCGATGAGGCTCATTTCTGGTTGAATGGCTACGTAAATAAGCAAAATTGCCGCATTTGGAGTGAAGAGCAACCAGAAGCCGTTCAAGAACTGCCCATGCATCCCGAAAAATGCACTGTTTGGTGTGGTTTGTACGCTGGTGGAATCATTGGACCGTATTTTTTCAAAGATGCTGTTGGACGCAACGTTACGGTGAATGGCGATCGCTATCGTTCGATGCTAACAAACTTTTTGTTGCCAAAAATGGAAGAACTGAACTTGGTTGACATGTGGTTTCAACAAGATGGCGCTACATGCCACACAGCTCGCGATTCTATGGCCATTTTGAGGGAAAACTTCGGAGAACAATTCATCTCAAGAAATGGACCGGTAAGTTGGCCACCAAGATCATGCGATTTGACGCCTTTAGACTATTTTTTGTGGGGCAACGTCAAGTCTAAAGTCTACAGAAATAAGCCAGCAACTATTCCAGCTTTGGAAGACAACATTTCCGAAGAAATTCGGGCTATTCCGGCCGAAATGCTCGAAAAAGTTGCCCAAAATTGGACTTTCCGAATGGACCACCTAAGACGCAGCCGCGGTCAACATTTAAATGAAATTATCTTCAAAAAGTAAATGTCATGGACCAATCTAACGTTTCAAATAAAGAACCGATGAGATTTTGCAAATTTTATGCGTTTTTTTTTAAAAAAAAGTTATCAAGCTCTTAACAAATCACCCTTTATATAGCTCCCATATAAACCGATCCCCAGATTTGACTTCCGGAGCCTTCTGGAGAAGCAAAATGCATCCGATGCGGTTGAAATTTGGTACGTGGTGTTATTATATGGTCCCTAACAACCATGCAAAAACTGCTCCATATAGAAAATTTTGTCAAAATTTTATTTCTATAGAAAATTTTTGTGAAAATTTTATTTCTATAGAAAATTTTGTCAAAATTTTATTTTTATAGAAAATTTTGTCAAAATTTTATTTCTATAGAAAATTTTGTCAAAATTTTATTTCTATAAAAAATTTTGCCAAAATTTTATTTCTATAGAAAATTTTGTCAAAAAATTTTGTCTATAGAAAATTCTATCAAAATTTTATTTCTTTAGAAAATTTTGTCAAAATTTTATTTCTATAGAAAATTTTGTCAAAATTTTATTTCTATAGAAAATTCTGTCAAAATTTTATTTCTATAGAAAATTTTGTCAAAATTTTATTTCTATAGAAAATTTTGTCAAAATTGTATATCTATAGAAAATTTTGTCAAAATTTTATTTCTATCGAAAATTTTGTCAAAATTTTATTTCTATAGAAAATTTTGTTAAAATTTTATTTCTATAAAAAATTTTGTCAAAATTTTATTTCTATTGAAATTTTGTTCAAAATTTATATCTATAGAAAATTTTGTCAAAATTTTATTTCTATAGAAAATTTTGTAAAAATTTTATTTCTATAGAAAATTTTGTCAAAATTTTATTTCTATAAAAAATGTTGTCAAAATGTTATTTCTATAGAAAATTTTTTCAAAATTGTATATCTATAGAAAATTTTATCAAAATTTTATTTCTATAGAAAATTTTGTAAAAATGTTATTTCTATAGAAAATTTTGTCAAAATTTTATTTCTATAGAAAATTTTGTGAAAATTATATTTCTATAGAAAATTTTGTCAAAATTTTATTTCTATAGACATTTTTTGTGAAAATTGTATTTCGTGTTGTTTGTTATTGTTGGCTTCTCTTCAATCGTTTTTGTTGTTGTTGATCTCAGCTTAAAGCCATGCATTGACTAAACTACAAGTGTAGCTTAACCAACAGAGGAAAAGTATGCTTGTCAAATTTATTTGGGCAAAGCCCTATAGACTGCAAGATTGTTGGATGTACAGCTGTTTCGGAATTACCACATTCCTCATCAGCATTCTCTACTTGCAGCAAAACTATCAACCAATTATCAGAATAAATTCACTCAACCCCAAGTGAACTGCACTTGAACCTTCCAAAAAAAGGTTTGATAGTCGGCTACTGCCTAAACAAATTTGCAAGCATATCCTTTTCCTTTGCCAAACTCAAATCATCGATTTGAATGTAGTTGGCTGGGTTTGTTTTTGAGTTAAGCTACACTTGTTGTTTAGTCAATGCATGGCTTTAAGCTGAGATCAAAAACAACAATAAAATTTTATTTCTATAGAAAATTTTGCCAAAATTTTATTTCTATAGAAAATTTTGCCAATATTTTATTTCTATAGAAAATTTTGTCAAAATTGTATGTCTATAGAAAATTCTGTCAAAATTTTATTTCTATAGAAAATTTTGTCAAAATTTTATTTCTATAGAAAATTGTGTCAAAATTTTATTTCTATAGAAAATTTTGTCAAAATTTTAGTTCTATAGAAAATTTTGTCAAAATTTTATTTCTGTAGAAAATTTTGTCAAAATTTTATTTCTATAGAAAATTTTGTCAAAATTTTATTTCTACAGAAAATTTTGTCAAACTGAATAATATACGTATTTAATCGGCCTTTTTTTGTTTAATATATACCCCGATATTTGAGATTATTACTGAGAGGAGGCAATCCACCGCTAAAAAAAATTGGAGATATATTTCATTTTTTTAGAGCTTTTTAATGGGGACTTATTTCATGGCGCCTTGATTTTGAAATAATCTCAAATATCGCCAACATTACTGTGAGTAGGTAACCCACCGCTAAAAAAACATTTTGGGTTTTAGTCAAAACTGAGATTGAACTTATGATGCTGCTTTATATGCAAGGCGGTCATGTTAACCATTGCACCGCCGTAACTCGTTTTCTTAAAACGTAGGATCAATTAAATACAATAGTTTTATTAAAGAGAATGAACACTTTCATATGAACTTTGCTAATCGACAAAATAGATAATTGTAAAATAATTCCAACGAAAAACTCAATTTACTTACCTTACGACCCACAAGATTAGTAAAGATTTATTGCTGAAGAGGCCAATAAATCACATCTAAGGTCAAAGGTATATGCATTTTGGTTGAATCATATTGTCTACTATCCTTAATTCATTTTCCCAACATTTAACCTTAAACAATCTAGATTTTCTACGAATATCCTATGTCTTGGAATATGGTTAATTTTCTTAATTTCTATTTATACAATTCTAGTATGGCAACCGTTTGGTACACTACCAGTACTAACATAGACAAGTCTAGTTCATTTAACCCTTGTTTACATAAGCTTTCTTGATGGAATGCCTCAACATTTTAAAATTGACATTGAATTGAGCATAGGGTGATTGATGACAAACTTATTAACTTTTACTGTTGGTGAGTACATACTAAATTCACTACATGCACATACACACATTCCAATTCTACATATATAGAGAGAGAATAGAGAAGATTTATTTTGGTCTCTATTAATAATTAATGAAAGTGAAAAAGGGTTGTTGTACCATTCGAAGGTACATCATACGAAGTACGCAATGATAAATCTTCGTCAATATAGAATTTCCTTTACGTAAATTCTTAGTTACAAACACAACACAAATGTATATATGTTCCCTTTAAAATATCCCATAATTTATTGAAGATTCTTGGGATAACGTTTATCATGCTGTTGGTAATACTGTTGCTGAACTCACATGGCGTATGCTGTAAGTATATGAATATGAAGAAAAGTGATAGATACATGTGTGTGGGTGTGTGTGTTGGGCATATCTCTGATGTAAGCTTATAGACTTGTCTCTGGTAGCCTTAATACCTTTACTCAGCCTAAAAAATAACAAAAACCCAAAAAGTCATCAATATTTGAACACTTATCAAAAACAATTTCAAGAGAACATCTCTTTTTGTTCTCCTATAGCCATTCGTATACAAACAGCCACCCACTTGCAAAGAGTCTCTTGATAGATTTTCGAATATAAACAAAAACAATTGAAATACCCACGAACACATTCACACATTGATGAGTGATTTTTGGACTCAACAAAGGCACACACAAACATATATACCGAAACAAAAATTTCATATATTTGGTTAAACACTAGGTAACAAGTAATATGAGTGACACACGCAAATCTTCTTATGTAGACTCCACCATTGATTGCGTTCAACTAAAGACTGTCATCCACAATGAAATTGCTTATATTGTGGTAGCAATTGCCGATTGTAGGGTATCTTTAAACTTCTTAACATTGTCTTCTAAAGTGTCAGTTAGTCCTTATGAAAAACAAAAATATTATCAAAAAAGTTTCAATTAAAAGCATGAGCAAGTTTGAATTCTTAATCAATTAAAAGCTAATTTACGAGTATGCAATTATCTTTTTAACTTTTTATTAACTTTAACTTTTTAACTTTTTTTATTTTAGTCAAGTTAAAAAATTAAATCAAATTTCAAGTATTTTTTTTTTCAAATTCTCAATTAATATATTTATTATCCCAATTAATTAAATAACAAGTATATACGGCCGTACGATCGGCCAGGCCCTCCACCATGGATTGCATAGAAACTTGTACTAAAGACTGTCATCCACAATCGAATTAATTGGATTGCGGTAACACTTGCCGATGGCAAGGTGTCTTAAAACTTCTTACCACCGTCTTCTCAATTGTAAGTTAGTCCATACGGTGTATATATTAAGCAAAAAGTCGATTAAATGCGTATATAATTCAGCTTGAAAAAATTTTCTATAGTAATAAAATTTTGACAAAATTTTCTATAGGAATAAAATTTTGGAAGATTATTTTTGGGGATCGGCTATATATAACTATAGACCGATACGGACCAATTTTGGCATGGTTGTTAGCGGCCATATACTAGCGCAATGTACCAAATTTCACCACGTACCAAATTTCAACCGGATCGGGTGAATTATGCTCTTCCAAGGGCCTCCGGAGGTCAAATCTGGGGATCGATTTATATGGGGGCCACATATAATTATGGACGGATATGGACCAATTCCTGCATGGTTGTTAGAGAACATATACAAACACCACGCACCAAATTTCAACCGGATCGGTTGAATTTTGCTCTTCCAAGGGGCTCCGGAGGTCAAATCTGGGGATCGATTTATATGGGGGCTACATATAATTATGGACCGATATGGACCAATTCCTGCATGGTTGTTAGAGACCATATACTAACACCACGTACCAAATTTCAACCGAATCGGATGAATTTTGCTCATCCATGAGGCTCCGGAGGTAAAATTTGGGGATCGGTTTACATAGGGGCTATATATAATTATGGACCGATGAGGACCATTTTTTGCATAGCTGTTAGAGACCATATACTAACACCATGTACCAAATTTCATCCGGATCCGATGAAATTTGCTTCTCTTAGAAGCTCCGCAAGCCAAATCTGGGGATCGGTTTATAAGGGGGCTATATATAATTATGGGCCGATATTGACCAATTTCTCTATGGTTATTAGAGACAATATACTAACACCATGTACCAAATTTCAATCGGATCGGATGACCGGCTCTGCAACCAAATCTGAGCGTCGGTTTATATGGGGGCTATACGTAAAATTGGTCCGATATGGCCCATTTGCAATACCATCCATCAATAACAACTACTTGTGTCAAGTTTCAAGTCGATAGCTTGTTTCGTTTGGAAGTTAGCGTGATTTCAACAGACGGACGGACATGCTTAGATCGACTCAGAATTTCACCACGACCCAAAATATATATACTTTATGGGGTCTTAGATCAATATTTCGATGTGTTACAAACGGAATGACAAAGTTAATATACCCCCATCCTATGGTGGAGGGTATAAAAATCCAATTAAAAATGTAACTACAAATTTCATTCGGAAATAGTTTCATACCATTGATTCAAATCTAAAGAAAAATCCAACTATATTGTAACCGTAAGAAGGTATAACTCATGTAAAATAACATGGAAATTATTTCATTTAAAGAAAAAAAAATAATTAAAAATAAATATATAATAACACAAAAGCTAATCGATTACCTAAACTAAAAAATTAGTTGAGTTTCCGATAAACATCAACTAAATTTTTAATTGTACAAATTAAAAAGTTAGTTGTTAGTGCTCAATTGCTTAATCAAGTTTATTTTTTATTTCTACTTAATACTGTGATTGATACTATCATTATCATGATTTAAGAAGTTTCAATTAAAAAATTAATTGGATTCATTAATTTGGTGATTGAATCAGAAAACTGTGTATATAAGCCATATTCGTTTTTGATCGATACATATAAAGGGAACTATACAACCACGCAAAAATTGGTGCATATTGGTCCATAATTATATATAGCCCCAATATAAACCGATTCCCCGATTTGACCTCCGGAGCCTCCTAGAGGAGTAAAACACATCCGATCCGGTAGAAATTTGGGACGTGATGTTAGTGATTGTCTCTAACAACCATGCAAATGTTGGTCGATATCGGTCCATAATTATAAAGGGTGATTCTTTTGAGGTTAGGATTTTCATGCATTAGTATTTGACAGATCACGTGGGATTTCAGACATGGTGTCAAAGAGAAAGATGCTCAGTATGCTTTGACATTTCATCATGAATAGACTTACTAACGAGCCACAACGTCGAATTTTCAGTGAATGGGCCCTAGAAAAGTTGGCAGAAAATCCGCTTTTTTATCGACAAATTTTGTTCAGCGATGAGGCTCATTTCTGGTTGAATGGCTACGTAAATAAGCAAAATTGCCGCATTTGGAGTGAAGAGCAACCAGAAGCCGTTCAAGAACTGCCCATGCATCCCGAAAAATGCACTGTTTGGTGTGGTTTGTACGCTGGTGGAATCATTGGACCGTATTTTTTCAAAGATGCTGTTGGACGCAACGTTACGGTGAATGGCGATCGCTATCGTTCGATGCTAACAAACTTTTTGTTGCCAAAAATGGAAGAACTGAACTTGGTTGACATGTGGTTTCAACAAGATGGCGCTACATGCCACACAGCTCGCGATTCTATGGCCATTTTGAGGGAAAACTTCGGAGAACAATTCATCTCAAGAAATGGACCGGTAAGTTGGCCACCAAGATCATGCGATTTGACGCCTTTAGACTATTTTTTGTGGGGCAACGTCAAGTCTAAAGTCTACAGAAATAAGCCAGCAACTATTCCAGCTTTGGAAGACAACATTTCCGAAGAAATTCGGGCTATTCCGGCCGAAATGCTCGAAAAAGTTGCCCAAAATTGGACTTTCCGAATGGACCACCTAAGACGCAGCCGCGGTCAACATTTAAATGAAATTATCTTCAAAAAGTAAATGTCATGGACCAATCTAACGTTTCAAATAAAGAACCGATGAGATTTTGCAAATTTTATGCGTTTTTTTTTAAAAAAAAGTTATCAAGCTCTTAACAAATCACCCTTTATATAGCTCCCATATAAACCGATCCCCAGATTTGACTTCCGGAGCCTTCTGGAGAAGCAAAATGCATCCGATGCGGTTGAAATTTGGTACGTGGTGTTATTATATGGTCCCTAACAACCATGCAAAAACTGCTCCATATAGAAAATTTTGTCAAAATTTTATTTCTATAGAAAATTTTTGTGAAAATTTTATTTCTATAGAAAATTTTGTCAAAATTTTATTTTTATAGAAAATTTTGTCAAAATTTTATTTCTATAGAAAATTTTGTCAAAATTTTATTTCTATAAAAAATTTTGCCAAAATTTTATTTCTATAGAAAATTTTGTCAAAAAATTTTGTCTATAGAAAATTCTATCAAAATTTTATTTCTTTAGAAAATTTTGTCAAAATTTTATTTCTATAGAAAATTTTGTCAAAATTTTATTTCTATAGAAAATTCTGTCAAAATTTTATTTCTATAGAAAATTTTGTCAAAATTTTATTTCTATAGAAAATTTTGTCAAAATTTTATTTCTATCGAAAATTTTGTCAAAATTTTATTTCTATAGAAAATTTTGTTAAAATTTTATTTCTATAAAAAATTTTGTCAAAATTTTATTTCTATTGAAATTTTGTTCAAAATTTATATCTATAGAAAATTTTGTCAAAATTTTATTTCTATAGAAAATTTTGTAAAAATTTTATTTCTATAGAAAATTTTGTCAAAATTTTATTTCTATAAAAAATGTTGTCAAAATGTTATTTCTATAGAAAATTTTTTCAAAATTGTATATCTATAGAAAATTTTATCAAAATTTTATTTCTATAGAAAATTTTGTAAAAATGTTATTTCTATAGAAAATTTTGTCAAAATTTTATTTCTATAGAAAATTTTGTGAAAATTATATTTCTATAGAAAATTTTGTGAAAATTATATTTCTATAGAAAATTTTGTCAAAATTTTATTTCTATAGAAATTTTTTGTGAAAATTGTATTTCGTGTTGTTTGTTATTGTTGGCTTCTCTTCAATCGTTTTTGTTGTTGTTGATCTCAGCTTAAAGCCATGCATTGACTAAACTACAAGTGTAGCTTAACCAACAGAGGAAAAGTATGCTTGTCAAATTTATTTGGGCAAAGCCCTATAGACTGCAAGATTGTTGGATGTACAGCTGTTTCGGAATTACCACATTCCTCATCAGCATTCTCTACTTGCAGCAAAACTATCAACCAATTATCAGAATAAATTCACTCAACCCCAAGTGAACTGCACTTGAACCTTCCAAAAAAAGGTTTGATAGTCGGCTACTGCCTAAACAAATTTGCAAGCATATCCTTTTCCTTTGCCAAACTCAAATCATCGATTTGAATGTAGTTGGCTGGGTTTGTTTTTGAGTTAAGCTACACTTGTAGTTTAGTCAATGCATGGCTTTAAGCTGAGATCAAAAACAACAATAAAATTTTATTTCTATAGAAAATTTTGCCAAAATTTTATTTCTATAGAAAATTTTGCCAAAATTTTATTTCTATAGAAAATTTTGTCAAAATTGTATGTCTATAGAAAATTCTGTCAAAATTTTATTTCTATAGAAAATTTTGTCAAAATTTTATTTCTATAGAAAATTGTGTCAAAATTTTATTTCTATAGAAAATTTTGTCAAAATTTTAGTTCTATAGAAAATTTTGTCAAAATTTTATTTCTGTAGAAAATTTTGTCAAAATTTTATTTCTATAGAAAATTTTGTCAAAATTTTATTTCTACAGAAAATTTTGTCAAACTGAATAATATACGTATTTAATCGGCCTTTTTTTGTTTAATATATACCCCGATATTTGAGATTATTACTGAGAGGAGGCAATCCACCGCTAAAAAAAATTGGAGATATATTTCATTTTTTTAGAGCTTTTTAATGGGGACTTATTTCATGGCGCCTTGATTTTGAAATAATCTCAAATATCGCCAACATTACTGTGAGTAGGTAACCCACCGCTAAAAAAACATTTTGGGTTTTAGTCAAAACTGAGATTGAACTTATGATGCTGCTTTATATGCAAGGCGGTCATGTTAACCATTGCACCGCCGTAACTCGTTTTCTTAAAACGTAGGATCAATTAAATACAATAGTTTTATTAAAGAGAATGAACACTTTCATATGAACTTTGCTAATCGACAAAATAGATAATTGTAAAATAATTCCAACGAAAAACTCAATTTACTTACCTTACGACCCACAAGATTAGTAAAGATTTATTGCTGAAGAGGCCAATAAATCACATCTAAGGTCAAAGGTATGTTATATGCATTTTGGTTGAATCATATTGTCTACTATCCTTAATTCATTTTCCCAACATTTAACCTTAAACAATCGAGATACGAATTTCCTATGTCTTTGAATATGGTTAATTTTCTTAATTTCTATTTATACAATTCTAGTCTGGCAACCTTTTGGTACACTACCAGTACTAACATAGACAAGTCTAGTTCATTTAACCCTTGTTTACATAAGCTTTCTTGATGGAATGCCTCAACATTTTAAAATTGACATTGAATTTAGCATAGGGTGATTGATGACAAACTTATTAACTTTTACTGTTGGTGAGTATATACTAAATTCACTACATGCACATACACACATTCCAGTTCTATATATATAGAGAGAGAATAGAGAAGATTTATTTTGGTCTCTATTAATAATTAATGAAAGTGAAAAAGGGTTGTTGTACCATTCGAAGGTACATCATACGAAGTACGCAATTATAAATCTTCGTCAATATAAATTTCCTTTACGTAAATTCTTGGTTACGAACACAACACAAATGTATATATATGTTCCCTTTGAAATATCCCATAATTTATTGAAGATTCTTGGGATAACGTTTATCATGCTGTTGGTAATACTGTTGCTGAACTCACATGGCGTATGCTGTAAGTATATGAATATGATGAAAAGTGATAGATACATGTGTGTAGGAGTATGTGTGTGTTGGGCATATCTCTGATGTAAGCTTATAGACTTGTCTCTGGTAGCCTTAATACCTTTACTCAGCCTAAAAAATAACAAAAACCCAAAAAGTCATCAATATTTGAACACTTATCAAAAACAATTTCAAGAGAACATCTCTTTTTGTTCTCCTATAGTCACTCGCATACAAACAGCCACCCACTTGCAAAGAGTATCTTGATAGATTTTCGAATATAAACAAAAACAATTGAAATACCCACGAACACATTCACACATTGATGAGTGATTTTTGGACTCAACAAAGGCACACACAAACATATATACCGAAACAAAAATTTCATATATTTGGTTAAACACTAGGTAACAAGTAATATGAGTGACACACGCAAACCTTCTTATGTAGACTCCACCATTGATTGCGTTCAACTAAAGACTGTCATCCACAATGAAATTGCTTATATTGTGGTAGCAATTGCCGATTGTAGGGTATCTTTAAACTTCTTAACATTGTCTTCTAAAGTGTCAGTTAGTCCTTATGAAAAACAAAAATATTATCAAAAAAGTTTCAATCAAAAGCATGAGCAAGTTTGAATTCTTAATCAATTAAAAGCTAATTTACGAGTATGCAATTAGCTTTTTAACTTTTTATTAACTTTAACTTTTTAACTTTTTTTTTATTTTAGTCAAGTTAAAAAATTAAATCAATTTTCAAGTATTTTTTTCAAATTCTCAATTAATATATTTATTATCCCAATTAATTAAATAACAAGTATATACGGCCGTACGATCGGCCAGGCCCTCCACCATGGATTGCATAGAAACTTGTACTAAAGACTGTCATCCACAATCGAATTAATTGCATTGCGGTAACACTTGCCGATGGCAAGGTGTCTTAAAACTTCTTAACACCGTCTTCTCAATTGTAAGTTAGTCCATACGGTGTATATATTAAGTCGATTAAATGCGTATATAATTCAGCTTGACAAAATTTTCTATAGTAATAAAATTTTGACAAAATTTTCTATAGGAATACAATTTTGGAAGATTATTTTTGGGGATCGGCTATATATAACTATAGACCGATACGGACCAATTTTGGCATGGTTGTTAGCGGTCATATACTAGCGCAATGTACCAAATTTCACCACGTACCAAATTTCAACCAGATCGGGTGAATTATGCTCTTCCAAGGGCCTCCTGAGGTCAAATCTGGGGATCGATTTATATGGGGTCCACATATAATTATGGACGGATATGGACCAATTCCTGCATGGTTGTTAGAGACCATATACAAACACCACGTACCAAATTTCAACCGGATCGGTTGACTTTTGCTCTTCCAAAGGGCTCCGGAGGTCAAATCTGGGGATCGATTTATATGGGGGCTACATATAATTATGGACACAATTTTCTATAGGAATAAAATTTTGGAAGATTATTTTTGGGGATCGGCTATATATAACTATAGACCGATACGGACCAATTTTGGCATGGTAATTAGCGGCCATATACTAGCGCAATGTGCCAAATTTCACCACGTACCAAATTCCAACCAGATCGGGTGAATTTTGCTCTTCCAAGGGGCTCCGGAGGACAAATTTGGGGATCGATTTATATGGGGGCCACATATAATTATGGACCGATATGGACCAATTCCTGCATGGTTGTTAGAGAACATATACAAACACCACGCACCAAATTTCAACCGGATCGGTTGAATTTTGCTCTTCCAAGGGGCTCCGGAGGTCAAATCTGGGGATCGATTTATATGGGGGCTACATATAATTATGGACCGATATGGACCAATTCCTGCATGGTTGTTAGAGACCATATACTAACACCACGTACCAAATTTCAACCGAATCGGATGAATTTTGCTCATCCATGAGGCTCCGGAGGTAAAATTTGGGGATCGGTTTACATAGGGGCTATATATAATTATGTACCGATGAGGACCATTTTTTGCATGGTTGTTAGAGACCATATACTAACACCATGTACCAAATTTCATCCGGATCCGATGAAATTTGCTTCTCTTAGAAGCTCCGCAAGCCAAATCTGGGGATCGGTTTATAAGGGGGCTATATATAATTATGGGCCGATATTGACCAATTTCTCTATGGTTGTTAGAGACTATATACTAACACCATGTACCAAATTTCAACCGGATCGGATGAATTTTGCTCCACCAAGAGGCTCTGCAAGCCAAATCTGAGCGTCGGTTTATATGGGGGCTATACGTAAAATTGGTCCGATATGGCCCATTTGCAATACCATCCATCATTAACAACTACTTGTGCCAAGTTTCAAGTCGATAGCTTGTTTCGTTGGGAAGTTAGCTTGATTTCAACCGACGGACGGACATGCTTAGATCGACTCAGAATTTCACCACGACCCAGAATATATATACTTTATGGAGTCTTAAAGCAATATTTCGATGTGTTACAAACGGAATGACAAAGTTAATATACCCCCATCTTATGGTGGAGGGTATAAAAATTCAATTAAAAGTGTAACTACAAATTTCGTTCGGAAATAGTTTCATACAATTCATTGATTCAAATCTAAAGAAAAATCCAACTATATTGTAACCGTAAGAAAGTATAACTCATGTAAAATTACATGGAAATTATTTCATTTAAAGAAAAAAAAAATTAAAAATAAATATATAATAACACAAAAGCTAATCGATTACCTAAATTAAAAAATTAATTGAGTTTCCGATAAACATGAACTAAATTGTTAATTGTACAAATTAAAAAGTTAGTTGATAGTGCTCAATTGCTTAATCAAGTTTATTTTTTATTTCTACTTAATACTGTGATTGATACTATCATTATCATGATTTAAGAAGTTTCAATTAAAAAATTAATTGGATTCATTAATTTGGTGATTGAATCAGAAAACTGTGTATATAAGCCATATTCGTTTTTGATCGATACATATAAAGGGAACTATACATAATTTTGAATCGATATGGACCAATTTTCCCATGGTAGTTAGAAGGCGTATGCTAACATCGTAGACCACATATCAACCGGGTCGGATCAATTTTCAGCTCCAGGAGGCTCAATCAGTCAAATCTAGCAATCAGTATATATAGCCCATATTTTGCAGGGTTGTTGGAATCAAGTGAAATACGGAGATCAAGGAGATCAAATGAAATATGCTCCCCCAAGGAGCATTGGAAGTCAAATCAAATAGACATTGTTATATTCGAGTGCTTTATATTACTTTCGAGCTACTTTGACCAATTTTTTCATGGTTGCTAGCAGACATACAAATATTAAAATTAAGTATGTAATTTCGACCTAGCTGAACGAAATTTGCTCTTTCAGGAGTCTCCACAAGTTAAATCTGGGAGTCGCTTTATATTTTGAAAAAAAAAAAGAAAATTCAATAGAAATGAAATATTCACAAATATTTCTATAGAAATAAAATTTTGACAAAATTTTCCATAGAAATAAAATTTTCTTCACCGATTTTTAGAAATAAGATTGTGACAAAATTTTCTATACAAATAAAATTTTGACAAAATTTTTTATATAAATAAAAATTTTTCTATAGAGGTAAAATTTTAACACAATTTTCTCTAGAAATTAAATTTTGAAAAAATTTTCTATAGAAATAAAATTTTGACAAATGTTTCTACAGAAATAAAATTTTGACAAAATTTTCTATAGAAATAAAATGTTGACAAAGTAAAATGTTGACAACATTTTCTATAGAAATAAAATTTTGACAAAATTTTCTATAAAAATAAAATTTTTACAAAATTTTCTACAGAAGTAAAATGTTGAAAAAATTTTTTATAAAAACAAAATTATGAAAAAAAATCTATTGAAATACAATTTAAACAAAATTTTCTATAGATATCAAATTTTGACAAAATGTTGACAAAATTTTCTATAGAAATACAATTTTGACAAAATTTTCTATAGAAATAAAATGTTGACAAAATTTTCTATAGAAATAAAATTTTCTATAGAAAACAATTTTGTCAAAATGTTCTATAGATATAAAATTTTGACAAAATTTCCTATAGAAATAAAATTTTGACAAAATTTTCTATAGAAATAAAATGTTGACAAAATTTTCTATAGAAATAAAATTTTGACAAAATTTTCTATAAAAATAAAATTTTGACAAAATTTTCTATAAAAATAAAATTTTGACAAAATCTTATATAGAAATAAAATTTTGACAAGATCTTATGTAGAAATAAGTATTTGCAAAATAAGATTTTTTTTTCGTTATTCTTTTGGTATAAAATTTTGACAAAATCTTATATAGAAATAAAATTTTGACAAAATCTTATGTAGAAATAAGAATTTGCAAAATAAGATTTTTTTGTTCGTTATTCTTTTGGTAAAATGTTCTCCACATTTTGGTTGATTATTTTGGGGTCGAGTGGCAAAAAAATAACAGACTGATCAATCGAAGTATCTACTTCATTGCTAGTCACTACTTTTTCCCATATATCTGACAATATACGTATACCGCTATGAAAAACTACTCGTCCTTTAGCTCAATTTGTTAATTGGTCAAATTTGTGCGCTTCCTCATAAGAACAAAAATTCTGATCAGTAACAAACTTTATATATTGAGAGCAAAAAAAAAAAAAAAAAAAAAACTATGTGCTTTACACTCCGGGCAAAATACACATGGAGTGAGGCTTTGTCATGAATATGGTTTCAGTATGGTCGAATGTGTATATCCCGAACTAAGCTAGCTATTGTCAATTCCGCATAACTAACGTAAACGATTGTCATTGTCGACTAGTGTAACAAAATACCATAAAGGATATAAGCAAATCCCAAGCCATTATAAGTTGTTTGTAAAATATCCTCAAACTAAGATATGAACAAAAATGAAATAAACAAACAAGACAACGCCGCAATACACCAGAACGGCAATTTATAAAACAATGTTAAAAGGTATTCCCATTTTTTTCTACATACTCATACTCGCTCATGTGTTTTTTAAATAGTATGTCAAGAATTTAAAATCCATATATTGATCCCATAAGAAAATCTCAAATAAAAGATACGCGAAATTTACCCCTTTTGGGACTATTGACTTTAAATTTACATTTCATATAAAATTGTTTTTTAAAGCACTGACTTTTTTTTTAATATGCAAATACTTACCAAAAATATGGAAAAGTTAATCGAAAAGATAAATAAAAAAAAGAAACGAAACTGTGAAAGGTCATGTACCCATTTACAGTCTGAGTTGAATTTTAAGCAGTAAATTTTGTTTAGGTGGTTTCACCAATTGAAAAACCACAGGAGATTATGAACTAGATTTGTTATTACTGTTTTCAATATCAGACAAGTGTCAGCTGTCTAGTTCTTAATAGATTTTGTTTTTTATTATTTAGAGCTACGTCCACACAAACAATATTTGTCGTGGTTTTGCCGTTGTTCATTTTAGGTCACATAAAGTTAAATTTATGTTATTTTTTTCTTGAATTATGCTGTCCTTTAAAATTTGTGGGATTCATGTTTCTTGTAAAGGCTTCCGAGAAAATAAGCCTTTTTAAATATAAAAGTCCTATTTGTGAAGGTAGAAATATAGAAAAAAAACTAGTAAATACAACAGAATCACTCCCTCTGGGATTGCGTACAAAGTACTACTGTCACTCACAATCGAATTACTTCGGTTTTTGGTAACAGTAATCGATGTCAATGTAGATTAAACCTTCCTAACATTGTCTTCTAAACTGTATGTTAGTCCACGTTACACTTCATATGTAGAGCGGGACCGACTATAATATACACTGCACCCCTTTGTGGATCTACATTTACGGAACCATCTCTAATCCTTTAAATTTCTTGGGTGCTATAAATAACGAATGCAAAACTATGGAAATCGGTTCGTGCTTTCTGGAGTTAAAGCGTCAGGAAGTAAAAGCCGACTTATTTTCATATATTAGATAAATGCACTTTATAAGAAATTTGAAGGATTTGCGATGTCATAGAAAATGTAGATTTACAAAGCGGTGCTGGGTATAATATAGTTGCGCCCGTCCTACTTTCCTTACTTGTTTTTTATAACCTCCACCATAAGGTGGAGGGTATATTAACTTTGTCACTCCGTTTATAACACATCGAAATATTGCTCTAAAACCCCATAAAGTATATATATTCTGGGTCGTGGTCCATAATTATATATAGCCCCCATATAAACCGATCCCCAAATTTAACCCTGGTGCCTCTTGGAGGACCAAAATTCATCCGACCCGGTTGAACTTTGGTACGTGGTGTAAGTATTTGGCCTCTAAGAACTCTCCAAAAATTCGTTCATGTCGGTCCATATTTATATATAGCCTCCATATAAACCGATCCCAAGATTTGATCTCCAGAGCCTCCTGGAGGAGAAAAATTCATCCGATCCGGTTGAACTTTAATACGTGGGGGTAATATATGATCTCTAACAACACTGCAAAAATTGGTCCAATTATATATAGCCCCCATACAAACCAATCGCCAGATTTGACCTCCGGAGCCTCCTGGAGGAGCAAAATTCATCCGATCCGGTTGAACTTTGGTACGTGGTGTTAGTATATGGTGCCTAACAACCATGCAATAATTGGTCCATATAGGTTCATAATTATATATATTGGCCCCATATATACCGTTCCCCAGATTTGATCTCCGGAGCCTCTTGTAGGAGCAAAATTCATTCAATTTGGTTAAAATTTCGTACGTGGTGTTAGTATATGGTCGCTAACAAGCAGGCAAAAATTAGTCCTTATCGATCCATAATTATATATAACAGGTTGGCTGATAAGTTCCCGGTCTGACACATAGATGGCGTCGCTAGTATTAAATGCATATTATTTTTACATAGTAACAAATTTTAAATGATTCGTGTCAAAATTTGACGTCTGTAAGTCAATTAGTTTGTGAGATAGAGCGTCTTTTGTGAAGCAACTTCTGTTATTGTGAAAAAAATGGAAAAAAAGGAATTTCGTGTTTTGATAAAATACTGTTTTTCTGTAGGGAAAAAATACGGTGGAAGCAAAAACTTGGCTTGATAAATAGATTCCGGACTCTGCCCCAGGGAAATCAACAATAATTGATTGGTATGCAAAATTCAAGCGTGGTGAAATAAGCACGGAGGACGATGAACGAAGTGGACGCCCGAAAGAGGTGGTTACCGACGAAAACATAAAAAAAAATCCACAAAATGATTTTGAATGACCGCAAAATGAAGTTGATCGCGATAGAAAGGGCCTTAAAGATATCAAAGGAACGTGTTGATGATTCTGAGCGGTGTTTGCAGCTGTTAACTCGTAATACACCCGAGTTTTTCCGTCGATATGTGACAATTTATAAAACATGGCTACATCACTACACTCCTGAGTCCCATCGACAGTCGGCTGAGTGGACAGCGACCGGTGAACCGTCTCCGAAGCGTGGAAAGACTCAAATGTCCGCTCGCAAAGTAATGGCCTCTGTTTTTTGGGATGCGCATGGAATAATTTTTATCGATTATCTTGAGAAGGGAAAAACCAGCAACAGTGACTATTATATGGCGTTATTGGAATGTTTGAAGGTCAAAATCGCGGCAAAACGGCCCCATATAAAGAAGAAAAAAGCGTTGTTCCACCAAGACAACGCACCATGCCACAAGAAATTGAGAACGATGGCAAAAATGCATGAATTGGGCTTCGAATTGCTTCCCCACCCACCGTATTCTCCAGGTCTGGCCCCCAGCGACTTTTTCTTGTTCTCAGACCTCAAAAGGATGCTCGCAGGGAAAAAATTTGGCTGTAATGAAGAGGTGATCGCCGAAACTGAGGCCTATTTTGAGGCGCAACCGAAGAAGTACTACCAAAATGGTATCAAAAAATTGGAAGATCGTTATAATCGTTGTATCGCTCTTGAACGGAACCATGTTGAATAATAAAAACGAATTTTGACAAAAAAATGTGTTTTTCTTTGTTAGACCGGGGACTTATCAGCCAACCTGTTAGGCCCCATATATACCGTTCCCCAGATTTGACGTCCGCGGCCTCTTGTAGGAGCAAAATTCATTCAATTGGGTTAAAATTTGGTATGTGGTGTTAGTGTATGGTCGCTAGTAAGCATGCAAAAATTAGTCCTTATCAGTTTATAATCATATACTCGTATAGCCCATTATAAACCTACACCCCGGTTTTGGAGTCTCATGAAGGATCACATTTCATCCGATTGGATTGAAATTTGGTACATTGTACTTGTAAATGGCCCAGATAAACCGATCCCTAATCACACCAAAATTGGCCCATATCGATTGATAATTGTATATACATTAAGCGACCCCCATATTTCAATTCTGGCTCTCTAATTACCGCGCAAAAGTTCATATCGGTGCGTAATTAATTGTAGACTTCACTTTATATACCAGCACACAGAGAAGAGGTTGGTTGGAAATCGGTTGAAGTAATGAAAATTCTACATTTATAATTAAATATCAATTACCCCAATCTATGTACTATATTTGCAATCATACGTTGGTCTTTACTATAATGATTCTACTATTTCAATGGATTCACGTTTGTGATAGACGACAGACAGTTGTAGGAACTGAATATCTCTACTTTGAAAAATTATGCTTGAATTCGGATGACACGACCTGCCGTAATTAATTGTCGTAACTGTCACTTAGTTATCACCACTTACGGACGGTTTTCACAACCGAATGTCATTTGAATTATTTTACAAATGTCATTTCTATTCAAATATTAATTTCATATCTAAAGGAGACTTATTTTTTTTGACTTCAAATTAAAACGACAGAATTTTCAGCTGCCGTAATTCTTTAATCATCTAAGCATGCACCAAATGATCTGGAGAATTCGGTATGTAACAGATAGGATGATAAATACACTTCCTCAATGGTCAGTGAGTCAAATATGCAGGGAAGCCAGGTTATATTATATGTCAGAATAACATCACAAATTGAAACAGCAGCTGTGTAAAATGTACCTCCATGATTCTACAAAAACAACCTTAAAAGTTGGACACACCAGGTAGGTCCAGATTACATTATATGCTCCAAACCGGATTGGGATACACCCCAATTTGTAATACTATATGTTTATTTTTTCTACGTTAAGATTATAGTAAGAATCAACATGATGTGTCCACAAATGGGATGGTCCGTAAATGTTTATAATCTGCTACAGTTACAATAGTACCGATTTTCACCATTTTACGTCCAAATCAGCTAAATAGGTGCAGATGTTCATGTCATATTTTACGTGATATTCCGCCCGGCCGACTTTTCTGTCGTATTTAATTGTTTTTTATATGAATATATATAAGAATCAATTTATTAATAAATATTTATTTTAGTTGTAGTAAAAAAATCATAAAGTGCAATTTGCATTATTTGATATCAAATACATTGTATTTAAATTTATATGCACCATTATACATATATTTAAATAAAATAAAATATAATATTTATTTGGGAAGGAATTAGTTTTTAATTTAGCTATGAGTATTGTTAAGGTTGGGCAGCACAACCGAATGAAGAAGGTAGCTACAACCGATGTCGTTGGCAGACCCAACCAATACCATATGAGATATTAGTTGTGTCGACCGAATCAGTCGGGTGACACAACTGCCAACTAATAGTTGCTACAACTGCCAAAAGGAGGTTGGCAATAAATTCGATTGTCACAACCAATCTGTATTCTCTGTGAGCCAGGAACTGATTTATATACGTATTTAATTATTTTTATTTGTCTAATATATACCACGTATCGACTAACTTACAATTTAGAAGACGATGTTAAGAAGTTTTAAGGTACCTTGCCATCTGTAAGTTTTACAACAACTCAAGTAATTCGATTGTTAATGACAATCCTTAGTACAAGTTTATATGCAATCCATGGTGGAGGTTACATGGCCGAACTTACGCCCGTATATACTTGTTTTTGTTTTTTATCTCTTCTCATATCAGATGTATAGTGGTTTCAAAATTTTTCCAACATACTCATTTCTTCTAGTCTTGAAATTTTTTTCTCGATTGCAGCTTAACATTTCTTTGTCACCCTTTAAGAACTCTTCAAACGTGTTCAGTAATAACATACCAATGTTTTTGTGTGTGTTTGTTTTAGACTCAACATAACCTGTATATGAGATAGGACAATGCGGGAGTATATAAAAAAGAGCAATAGCCATAGGCGACATCCATCAGTAAACATCGTTGAACACTAAGGCATGGTAACAATTCCATTGACTCGTTTTGTATGGCCATTCATACTTCATTCATTTCAAAACGGGAAAAAGGATGTCAGTGATGTTTGTGTATCAGCAAATTTCATATTTTTTTGTCGTAGGGTTTTTTATGCCCTAGGCGGAGGCAATAACTTCCGTAGCAAAGGAGTATGTGTAAACATGCTCTCATAAAATGAGAAACTGTGTAAATTTGAATGGAAAACCGATGGAGAGTTTGTGACATAGCAATAAAAGTGCTCATTGACCATGTAAGGTTCCATAAAAGCCTTTATGTAAATAAGACTTGTGTTTGTTGTTGTTTTTTTTAATTGAATGGCATAGAGTGCATACGAGAAATGATATAGACAAAAGCTTGCACTCATATTAAGTTGACAAAATGGGATTCTTCAAAAATATGAAGTCTCTGTCACATTGATTTTTTTGAGCAGTCGGGTATCAATGCATTGTGCAAAGGGCATATCTATATATTTATATCCTTCACCACTACTGTGGTACAGGGTATAATAAGTTTGTGCATTTGTATGTAACGCCAAGAAGGAAAAGCCAGAGTCCCATCGTTTAGTATACCGATCGTTTTAGAATTGAATTCTGAGTTGATTTAGCTATGTCCGTCTGTCTGTCTGTTCATATATTTTTGTATGCAGAACACAGGTCGCAGTTTAAGTCCAATCGTCCTCAAATTTGGCTAGGGTCTTTTATCGGGAAAAAGACAATCTCTATTGATTTGGGAAAAAATCGGTTCAGATTTAGATATAGGTGTCATATATATTTATCACCGATCTGGTCATAATTGGAGTATTTATCAATCGATCTTCTTCAAATTCCATACATCCGAATATTTTATGAGTCTCGAAAAATTTGCAAAATAACAGCCAAATCGGTTCAGATTTAGATATAGCTCCCATATGTATCTTTCGCCCCATATACGCTTATATGGCCAAGAAGCCAGAGTTTTACCCTGATATGTTTTGGAATTAACATTTTCGATATATATGCCAATTTTGGTTGAAATCGGTTCAGATTTAGATATAGCTGCAATATATATATCTTTCGTTCGATTTACACTCATATGACCCCAGAGATCAAATTTGTAATCCGATTTAAGTGAAATTTTGCATTATGGCTATGCATGCCAAATTTGGTTGAAATCGGTTCAGATTTCGATATAGCTCTCATATATATCTTTCGTCCAATATACACTTATATGGCCCCAGAAGTTATAGTTTTATCCTGATATGCTTTATATTTTGTACAGGGAATACTAAAGGGTGATACGGTCAAAACTTGACGTATTTCTTTCAATTTTGCATTTAAAAAACCTGAACACCCCTCATTTGTGTGAAGGTGTGTGTGTGTAGAATGTTGCTCCTATTTTGATTTTGGAATTCACTCTTCAGTTGTCAAAATGCCGTCCAAGCAAGAAGAGCAGCGTATCAAAATTTTGCTCGCGCATCGCGAAAATCCGAGCTACTCGCACGCAAAGCTGGCAAAATCGCTAAAAGTTGCCAAATCAACCGTTATGAATGTAATTAAAGTGTTTGGGGAACGTTTGTCGACAGCCAGGAAGTCTGGATCGGCCGGTAGTTTCAAGCGAAACCCTAACCTCTCTCTCCGAGATGCCGCAAATAAGCTGGGTGTATCGTCTACAACCGTGCATCGAGCCAAAAAACGAGCCGGACTATCGACTTACAAGAAGGTAGTGACTCCAAATCGCGATGATAAACAAAATACGTCGGCCAAAGCGCGATCCCCGGAGGCTGTACACGACGATGCTGACGAAGGACGACGAAACCTACGTCAAAGCCGACTACAAGCAGCTTCCAAGACAGGAGTTTTATACGGCAAAAGTAAGGGGAAAGGTAGCAGATATTTTAAAGCACATAAAACTGCCAAATTTCGCAAAGAAATATCTGGTTTGGCAAGCCATCTGTACCTGTGGCTTGAAAAGCAGCATTTTCATAGCTTCCGGGACTGTCAACCAAGAAATTTACGTGAAAGAGTGTTTGAATAAACGTCTGCTGCCTTTCCTGAAGAAACACGGTTGTTCCGTTCTGTTTTGGCCGGATTTGGCATCTTGCCATTACGGTAAAAAGGCCATGGAGTGGTACGCCGCCAACAACGTGCAGGTGGTTCCCAAGGACAAGAACCCTCCCAACACGCCAGAGCTCCGCCCAATTGAGAAATACTGGGCTATTTTCAAGCGGTAACTAAAGAAGACCAAAAAAACTGCTAAGGACGAGAAGCAGTTCAAGGCAAACTGGATTTCTGCGGCGAAGAAAGTGGACAAGGTGGCTGTACAAAATCTGATGGCAGGTGTCAAGCGTGATGCCCGGCAATTCGGATTTGGAAAAGCGAAAGCCTAACTGAATATTTTTTCTGAATTTTATACTAATTGAACTTGAAAAAGAAATTTAATTTGCTTTTTAAGATAAACGATTTCACCGATTTACACGCGTTTTCCCTTGACCAAATTTTGACCGTATCACCCTTTATTAACGTTCTGGATATGTATGTCAATTTTGGTAGAAATCTGTTTAGATGTAGATATAACTCCCATATATATCTTTCGCCCGATTTAGACTCGTATGACCACGGAGGCCAAAGTTATACTCAGATTTACGTGAAATTTTCCATAGATAGCAGAATTATTATTCTAACTATGCATGTAAATTTTGGTCAAAATCGGTTCAGATTTAGATATAGCTCCCATAAATATGTACACCAGAGTTGGGGAAATATGGCAGAATGTTTTATATTTTAGACCCATTTTCAATGGGAGTTTCCTCCAGTTGACTCGATAATTTCCACAGAAAATCTATTTAATATTATATTTAAATGTGTTTAGTTTGATCTAATTTGATTCAGATATTGATAAAGCATCCACATATTAGTTCTTCCTGTTTATGCAAATATGGCCAAAATACCCACATTTTACACAAAATTCTGTAATTATTTCCCCATATCGTAATAATATCCTACACACTGCAATACCAGACTTTCCACAAAAGGGTTGAGTTTTAAATAAAGCTCCGACTTGTGGAAATATCGCCCGACTTGGCCAAATAATATATTACAACCCACAATTGACCACATATCTTGGCGTGATTTAACCATTATCCTTGTAAAATCGCCACTGCTGAGTAACAAAAATTGTAAAAAAATACTCAAATTGTCCTATATCTAGAATACATATGTATTGCCGGATATTGTACGAAAGAGCATTTATGATTGCTCTTTCGTACAATAGCATTAAAATTGATCTAGCTTTATATTTCCAATCGGTATTAACCGATTTAAATTTTAATTTTAGAGATTTTGTAGAAGTATAAAAAATTGTCTCCAAATAGGTTAAGATATAAATATTTGTATTTGGGAATATAAACCTTCATAAGAACTCTCACAAATTTAAAGGAGTTGAGATGGTAAAACTTTGGTCTACATAGTGGCGACTTTAGACTTAAAGTAGATTAGGTTAGGTGGCAGCCCGATGTATCAGGCTCACTTAGACTATTCAGTCCATTGTGATACCACATTGGTGAACTTCTCTCTTATCACTGAGTGCTGCCGGTTCCATGTTAAGCTGAATGACAAGGTACCTCCTTCTTATAGCCTAGTCCGAACGGCGTTCCACATTGCAGTGAAACCACTTAGAGAAGCTTTCAGACCCCCAGAAAAGTCACCAGCATTACTGAGATGGGATAATTCACCGCTGAAAAACTTTTTGGTGTTTGGTCGAAGCAGGAATGCTATCCATTGCACCACGGTGGTGACTTTACTTACTTGTTTATTATTATTATTTTTCTAAAATCAAAAATTTCGGAAATAACATCAAATTTTATAATCAGTTTAGATGTGTTCGAATTGGCTTTCTTTGGCAAAAATTATGGCCTTCGTCTTCAGATGATCAACACTTTGTTAATGTTTAGTGCAAACCTAACTCTCCAAACTGCCTCAGGCGCAAAAGTCTAAAGGATTGGGGTCCGGAGATCTTCAAACGGCCGACAGCTCCATCAAACACAGCACAAAAGTAGCTCTACGGTATTTTGGTGCATTCCCGGTGAAGGGCCGTCTTAAGATGATCAACACTTTGGTTGTTTTTAGTGCCAACCATACTCTACAAAATGTTTCAGACGCCAACAGATTGAGATGTCAAAATTGTAGTGGTCATTGTGCGATAGAAATGAAGCGAGGAACCTCCTTTTTAAATCATTTTTGATTGGCGGATGCTGAGACCATGGTGTTACAAATTCCATGGTCTGTATCAATGCTTGTCTGCCCACGGCTCTATTTAGGACTTTTTTCTCGATAATATTCGGAATTTATTTTGACACCACGCTCGATGAATACGGACAGCGAGCGACTATTGGTGGTCACCACGGCCTACACCATTACCACCGGCGGCGCATTAGTACCGATGATCAATCGAAGGCCAAACAAAATGATCGAATCCAATTAATTTGGTTGTTCAAAATGTGTTCAATTTGGAATTGATTCTCATCGGAGAAAACGAAATTGGTTAACTGGACACTTTTGGTCAAGCGAAACGAAACTTTAATAACCTTAGTCTGACAGCCGTTGAGCGGTTTAGAAATTACAGCCTCATGAAGTTGGTTGCATTTTAGCTAATCGGTTTGTGTAATATTTTATTTACATGGCATAGAATATGTTAGAATTCTTTTCAAAGTCTTTCCCACAATTTCAATTGCAGCTTGTTATACTTTAACTATCATTGCAGCATATTAAATCAGTTAAACAAGTTGAAGAAAAAATCATTTTCTTCCTATGCTATTGTGTAAGATTAAACATTTATTATAATCCTTTGTATTATATTGCCTTCGAACTAAGGATTTTGCCTTCGGAAACGCCACGTGTCACTAGGACATAACAGGATTTACGGCATCATTTACTTTGATACATGAACCGATTATTACAGCGCTCGATGAAGGCAAGAGGCCATTACTTTCATTACAATTACTACTGGCAATGTGACAACTATATTTGTTCAATAAAAAGTGATAATAAATTAAAAGGCGTTAATATCCTTGGGGGCATTCTATGGCAATGTCAGCGAAAAATATTATCACCAACAATGCCGTCGTAGAGATATTTATTTATGCTACTAAATGCTGCAAAAGTAAAGCTGAGTTATTATAGTTGATGTTATTGTTGAAACGTTTATTATGGTTATCAATTTTTGGATGAGATTTAACGAAAAGAAAAATCAATGATGTTTGTATTTTACTTATGTTTGCAATAATTTGAAAAATAAATGGATGAGGTTTTTGTCAATAAAAGATCATAAACATACTTTTAAAAAATGTAGCAGTGTCCGTCTATTTGTATCAGAATCGATCTGTAATCACGATTGCCATAGTTGATATAATTCTACCAAAAAAGGTAGATTTTTTACTGTTAGTTAGATTGGTTAGAATTCTTGATGTTTTGCTAGATTTTGCAAAATATTCCTTCACAAATTTTCTATAGAAAATAAAATTTTGACTAAATTTTCTATAGAAATAATATTTTGACAAAATTTTCTATAGAAATAAAATTTCAAAAAAAAATCTACAGAAATAAAATTTTGAAAAAATTTTCTATAGAAATAAAATGTTGAAAAAATTTTCTATAGAAATAAAATGTTGACAAAATTTCCTTTTGAAATAAAATTTTGACAAAACATCCAATAAAAATAAATTTTCGATAAAATTTTCTTTAGAAACAAAATTTTGAAAAAAATTTTCTTTAGCTAATTAGGGCAAATCTCTGGCTTCTGGGGCCATATGTCCGTATCGGCCGAAAGATATATGTGGGAGTTATATCTAAATCTTTGCCGATTTCAACCAAATTCGGTACACGTTACGATACTATCAATTGTACTATTTGTGTAGTAGATATCGGGCGAAAAATATATATGGGAGCATATCTAAAACTAAACTGATTTCTTCCAAAATCACTAGGGTTCTATTCTGACCCAAAACACATACTTGTGCCAAATTTGAAGTCGATTGGACTGCAATTACGACCTATACTTTAAGTACAAAAATGTGTTCACAGACAGACTGACATAACTAGATCGACTCAGGGGCCAGGCCCTGAGCAATTTTGACAAAGACACCATATGTCTATCTCATGCACTGAAAAAACAGTGAACCCACCAGGAAAGATAACTTTCGATTAATTTTAGAAAATTTTGAACTTTTTTAGAAAATTTTAACTAAACGGTATTACAAGCGCTGGCATCACTCCGATATGGCAAAAATAAGTAAATATTTTTCGACAAATTCAAGAAAATTTGTTAGACATAACTAAATTTTTTCAGTAGTTAAAGAAAATTTTGTAGTTTTAAGAGAAATCTTGGAGTTCAAAATTGCAAGAATGTCTTTAGTGACATACGAAGTTCATGATGGACACATTTTTGGTAAAATGTACAAATTTAAAGAAATAATGAACTATTTTGTAAGAAATACGAAATTAGGAAATGTTTATGCTTTATTTGTGTATAACTTTTTCCCGTTTTTTAGTTCATTTAACTAACATACGCAAAAAATTATCTGACTAAAATAAATTTTTTACAAACATAATGATTCTATGAACTAATATAAAGTTAATATGGCTTTAGTGAAATAGAGAGTTCACTTTTTTTTGAGTGTGTTGTAAACATATGCACTAACTTATAACACCCTGTTCCACAGTGTGGCGCAGGATATAAAATTAATTTTAATTTTGCACCACCTTGAATATTCCTTTGATACTATTTTTTTGCATGCATTCTTATCATTTATTTTTACGATCCTAAATAAACACACCCCAAAACATGTGCCCTGATTAGAATCATTGATATTTCCTCTAATTTATCGATTATGAATGTCATGAAATTCCATTATCTTAAAATATATATTACATTTTCTTTATAATTAAGACGAATTCTTCCAGACGATTTTTTTTTCTTAATAGATAATATGTCTACCTTCTTTTCGTTCTCCACATTTAAACAACCATATTCAATTGCATAGAATGACATACTATAAGTGTTGTAGAAGCTTATAATTAAAACTCTAAGTCATTAAGAAACTCTCAGCCTTCGTCAACTTTTCTATAATGAGCTTTACAGAACAGTTGATTTTAAGACCAACGTCTATAGTCTGCCATCTGTTTCTCTTACCAGACCAGTAACTTTTTTCATTGATGCTCTTACATTGTAGACATGAGGGAAAATCAAGGAGTTTATAGATGTTTCCTTCAAGTATACAGCAACTTGACTTCTTAAGTTAACATATAAAAGTTAAAGGTATTTAAAATCACAAAACGGCGCATCGTCTTCAAGTATACACTTAATTATCTGAAACTATACCTTAATATATTCTCTATTTAGGTCTACTTGAAGAAATACAAATTATTCAAATGATTAACCTGGAATATGTCGTACTATTTGGAAATATAATCTACATATGTAAGATTTTTTTTATTACTGAAAATAAAAACTAAGATATAAATGCCATCTCAGAAAAAATTAACATTATATATTTAAACAGCCTATAGAAGACGACGTTAACTCATACCCACCTCCAAAAAATCAAAATTTAGATGAAAATCCTTGAAAAATCTTAACTTTTATATGAAACACTTATTTTACCCATAACTCCTTAAATATGAGTCCTAGAACGAAAAGGACGTTATTTCATGACAAACCCCAAAAAATGAACATTTTATGAAAATCCTAATAAAATTGAAATTTTTTTATGAAAAACTTTTTTGCCCATATCTCTTAAACTAAGCGTCCTAGAGCGAAAAGAGCTTTAATTCGTGACCACTCCCAAAAATTTTAAAATTTCATCCAAATCCAAAAAAAAATTGAAATTTTTGTATGAAAAACTTCTTTTGCCCATATCTCTAGGCGTCCTACAGCGAAAAGGGCTTTAATTCGTGACCACACCCAACAAATTAAAAATGTCATCCAAATCCTAAAAAAATTTAAATTTTTATATGAAAAACTTCTTTTGCCCATATCTCCTAAACTAAGCGTCCTAGAGCGAGAAGGGCTTTAATTCGTGACCACCCCCCAAACAATTAAAAATTTCATCAAAATCCAAAAAAAAAAAAAAAAATGAAAATTTTATATGAAAAACCTCTTTTGCCCATATCTCTTAAACTAAGCGTCCTAGAGCGAAAAGGGCTTTATTTCGTGACCACCCCTAACAAATTAAAAATTTCATCAAAATCCTAAAAAATTGCAAATTTTATATGAAAAACTTCTTTTGCCCATATCTCGTAAACTAAGCGTCCTACAGCGAAAAGGGCTTTAATTCGTGACCACCCCCGAAAAATTGAAAAATCCACCCAAAACCTAAAAAAATTAAATTTTTATATGAAAAACTTTTTTTGCCCATATCTAAAAAAAATTTTAATTTTTATATGAAACATTTCCTTTGCCCATATCTCCTAAACCAAGCGTCCTAGAGCGAAAAGGACTTTAATTCGTGACCACCCCCAAAAAATTGAAAAATCCACCCAAAACCTAAAAAATTGAAATTTTTATATGAAAAACTTCTTTTGCCCATATCTCCTTAAATATACGTCCTAGAGCGAAAAGGACTTCAATTCGTGACCACCCCCAAAAAATCGAAAAATAACCCCAAAACCTAAAAAAAATGAAATTTTTATATGTAAAACTTATTTTGCCCATATCTCGTAAACTAAGAGTCCTAGAGCGAAAAGGACTTTAATTCGTGACCACCCCCAAAAAATTGAAAAATCCACCCAAAACCTAAAAAAAATTAAATTTTTATATGAAAAACTTCTTTTGCCCATATCTCCTTAAATATGCGTCCTAGAGCGAAAAGGACTTCAACTCGTGACCACCCAAAAAATCCAAAAATTACCCCAAAACCTAAAAAAAATTGAAATTTTTATATGAAAAACTTCTTTTGCCCATATCTCCTAAACTAAGCGTCCTAGAGCGAAAAGGACTTTAATTCGTGACCACCCCCAAAAAATTGAAAAATCCACCCAAAACCTAAAAAATTGAAATTTTTATATGCAAAACTTCTTTTGCCCATATCTCCTTAAATATGCGTCCTAGAGCGAAAAGGACTTTAATTCGTGACCAACCCCCAAAAAATGATAAATCCACCCAAACCTAAAAAAAGTTAAATTTTCATATGAAAAACTTCTTTTGCCCATATCTCCTTAAATATGCGTCCTAGAGCGAAAAGGACTTCAATTCGTGACCACACCCAAAAAATCGAAAAATAAACCCAAAACCTAAAAATTGAAATTTTTATATGAAAAACTTCTTTTGCCCATATCTCCTAAACTAAGCGTCCTAGAGCGAAAAGGACTTTAATTCGTGACTACCCCCAAAAATTTAAAAATCCACCCAAAACCTAAAAAAATTGAAATTTTTATATTAAAAATTTCTTTTGCCCATATCTCCTAAACTAAGTGTCCTAGAGCGAAAAGGACTTCAATTCGTGACCACCCCCACAAAATCGAAAAATAACCCCAAAACCTAAAAAAATTTAAATTTTTATATGAAAAACTTCTTTTGCCCATATCTCCTGAACTAAGCGTCCTAGAGCGAAAAGGACTTTAATTCGTGACCACCCCCAAAAAATTGAAAAATTCACCCAAAACCTAAAAAAAATTAAATTTTTATATGAAAAACTTCTGTAGCGCATATCTCCTAAACTAAGCGTCCTAGAGCGAAAAGGACTTTAATTCGTGACTACCCCCAAAAATTGAAAAATCCACCCAAAACCTAAAAAAATTGAAATTTTTATATGAAAAACTTCTTTTGCCCATATCTCCTTAAATATGCGTCCTAGAGCGAAAAGGACTTCAATTCGTGACCACCGCCAAAAAAATCGAAAAATAACCCCAAAACCTAAAAAAAATTGAAATTTTTATATGAAAAACTTCTGTTGCGCATATCTCCTAAACTAAGCGTCCTAGAGCGAAAAGGACTTTAATTCGTGACCATCCCCAAAAAATCAAAAAATAACCCCAAAACCTAAAAAAATTTAAGTTTTTATATGAAAAACTTCTTTTGCCCATATCTCCTTAAATATGCGTCCTAGAGCGAAAAGGACTTTAATTCGTGACCACCCCCAAAAAATCGAAAAATAACCCCAAAACCTAAAAAAATTAAATTTTTATATGAAAAACTTCTTTTGCCCATATCTCCTAAACTAAGCGTCCTATAGCGAAAAGGACTTTAATTCGTGACCACCCCCGAGAAATTGAAAAATCCACCCAAAACCTAAAAAATTTAAATTTTTATATGAAAAACTTCTTTTGCCCATATCTCCTTAAATATGCGTCCTAGAGCGAAAAGGACTTTAATTCGTGACCACCCCCAAAAAATCGAAAAATCCACCCAAAACCTACAAAAAATTAAATTTTTATATGAAAAACTTCTTTTGCCCATATCTCCTTAAATATACGTCCTAGAGCGAAAAGGACTTCAATTCGTGACCACCCCGAAAAAAAATTAAAAATCCACCCAAAACCTAAAAAAAATGAAATTTTTATATGAAAAACTTCTTTTGCCAATATCTCCTAAACTAAGCATCCTAGAGCGAAAAGGACTTTAATTCGTGACCCCCAAAAAATTGAAAAATCCACCCAAAACCTAAAAAAAATTAAATTTTTATATGAAAAACTTCTTTTGCCCATATCTCCTTAAATATGCGCCCTAGAGCGAAAAGGATTTCCACTCGTGACCACCCCCAAAAAATCGAAAAATAACCTCAAATCCTAAAAAAATTGAAATTTTTATATGAAAAACTTCTCTTGCCCATATCTCCTAAACCAAGCGTCCTAGAGCGAAAAGGATTTTAATTCGTGACCAGCCCAAAAATTTGAAAAATCCACCCAAAACCTAACAAAATTTAAGTTTTTATATGAAAAACTTCTTTTGCCCACATCTCCTTAAATATCCGTCCTAGAGCGAAAAGGACTTCAATTCGTGACCACCCCCAAAAAATTGAAAAATCCACCCAAAACCTAAAAAAATTTAAATTTTTATATGAAAAACTTCTTTTGTCCATATCTCCTAAACTAAGTGTCCTAGAGCGAAAAGGACTTCAATTCGTGACCACCCCCAAAAAATTGAAAAATCCACCCAAAACCTAAAAAAATTGAATTTTTATATGAAAAACTTCTTTTGCCCATATCTCCTTAAAGGTGCGTCCTAGAGCGAAAAGGACTTCAATTCGTGACCACCCCCCAAAAATCGAAAAATCCACCCAAAACCTAAAAAAATTAAATTTTCATATGAAAAACTTCTTTGCCCATATCTCCTAAACGAAGCGTCTTTGAGCGAAAAGGACTTCAATTCGTGACCACCCCCAAATAATCGAAAAATAACCCCAAACCTAAAAAAATTAAATTTTTATATGAAAAACTTCTTTTGCCCATATCTCCTAAACTAAGAGTCCTAGAGCGAAAAGGACTTTAATTCGTGACCACCCCAAAAAAATTTAAAAATCCACCCAAAACCTAAAAAAATTAAATTTTTATATGAAAAACTTTTTTTGCCCATATCTCCTTAAATATGCGTCCTAGAGCGAAAAGTACTTTAATTCGTGACCACCCCCAAAAAATTGAAATATCCACCCCAAACCTAAAAAAATTGAAATTTTTATATGAAAAACTTTTTTTGCCCATATCTCCTTAAATATGCGTCCTAGAGCGAAAAGGACTTCAATTCGTGACCACCCCCAAAAAATCGAAAAATCCACCCAAAACCTAAAAAATTTTAAATTTTTATATGAAAAACTTCTTTGGCCATATCTCCTAAACTAAGCGTCCTAGAGCGAAAAGGGCTTTAATTCGTGACCACCCCGAAAAAAATTGAAAAATCCACCCAAAACCTAAAAAAAATGAAATTTTTATATGAAAAACTTCTTTTGCCCATATCTCCTTAACTATGCGTCCTAGAGCGAAAAGGACTTTAATTCGTGACCACCCCAAAAAATTGAAAAATTCACCCAAAACCTAAAAAATTGAAATTTTTATATGAAAAATTTCTTTTGCCCATATCTCCTTAAATATACGTCCTAGAGCGAAAAGGACTTTAATTCATGACCACCCCCAAATATTTAAAAATCCACACAAAACCTAAAAAAATTTAAATTTTTGTATGAAAAACTTCTTTTGGCCATATCTCCTTAAATATGCGTCCTAAAGCGAAAAGGACTTTAATTCGTGACCACCCCCAAAAAATTGAAAAATCCACCCACAACCTAAAAAAATTTACATTTTTATATGAAAAACTTCTTTTGCCCATATCTCCTTAAATATGCGTCCTAGAGCGAAAAGGACTTCAATTCGTGACCATCCCCCAAAAATTGAAAAATAACCCCAAACCTAAAAAAATTGAAATTTTTATATGAAAAACTTCTTTTGCCCATATCTCCTAAACTAAGCGTCCTAGAGCGAAAAGGACTTTAATTCGTGACCACCCCCAAAAAATTGAAAAATCCACCCAAAACCTAAAAAATTGAAATTTTTATATGAAAAACTTCTTTTGCCCATATCTCCTAAACTATGCGTCCTAGAGCGAAAAGGACTTTAATTCGTGACCAACCCCAAAAAAATGAAAAATCCACCCAAAACCTAAAAAAATTGAAATTTTTATATGAATAACTTCTTTTGCCCATATCTCCTTAAATATGCGTCCTAGAACGAAAAGGACTCCAATTCGTGGCCACCCCCAAAAAATCGAAAAATCCACCCAAAACCTAAAAAAATTTAAATTTTTATATGAAAAACTTCTTTTGTCCATATCTCCTAAACTAAGTGTCCTAGAGCGAAAAGGACTTCAATTCGTGACCACCCCCAAAAAATTGAAAAATCCACCCAAAACCTAAAAAAATTGAATTTTTATATGAAAAACTTCTTTTGCCCATATCTCCTAAACTAAGCGTCCTAGAGCGAAAAGGACTTTAATTCGTGACCACCCCCAAAAAATTGAAAAATCCACCCAAAACCTAAAAAATTGAAATTTTTATATGAAAAACTTCTTTTGCCCATATCTCCTAAACTATGCGTCCTAGAGCGAAAAGGACTTTAATTCGTGACCAACCCCAAAAAAATGAAAAATCCACCCCAAACCTAAAAACATTGAAATTTTTATATAAAAAACTTCTCTTGCCCATATCTCCTAAACCAAGCGTCCTAGAGCGAAAAGGATTTTAATTCGTGACCAGCCCAAAAATTTGAAAAATCCACCCAAAACCTAACAAAGTTTAAGTTTTTATATGAAAAACTTCTTTTGCCCACATCTCCTTAAATATCCGTCCTAGAGCGAAAAGGACTTCAATTCGTGACCACCCCCAAAAAATTGAAAAATCCATCCAAAACCTAAAAAAATTTAAATTTTTATATGAAAAACTTCTTTTGTCCATATCTCCTAAACTAAGTGTCCTAGAGCGAAAAGGACTTCAATTCGTGACCACCCCCAAAAAATTGAAAAATCCACCCAAAACCTAAAAAAATTGAATTTTTATATGAAAAACTTCTTTTGCCCATATCTCCTTAAAGGTGCGTCCTAGAGCGAAAAGGACTTCAATTCATGACCACCCCCAAAAAATCGAAAAATCCACCCCAAACCTAAAAAAATTGAAATTTTTATATGAAAAACTTTTTTTGCCCATATCTCCTTAAATATGCGTCCTAGAGCGAAAAGGACTTCAATTCGTGACCACCCCCAAAAAATCGAAAAATCCACCCAAAACCTAAAAATTTTAAATTTTTATATGAAAAACTTCTTTTGTCCATATCTCCTAAACTAAGCGTCCTAGAGCGAAAAGGGCTTTAATTCGTGACCACCCCGAAAAAAATTGAAAAATCCACCCAAAACCTAAAAAAAATGAAATTTTTATATGAAAAACTTCTTTTGCCCATATCTCCTTAACTATGCGTCCTAGAGCGAAAAGGACTTTAATTCGTGACAACCCCAAAAAATCGAAAAATCCACCCACAACCTAAAAAAATTTACATTTTTATATGAAAAACTTCTTTTGCCCATATCTCCTTAAATATGCGTCCTAAAGCGAAAAGGACTTTAATTCGTGACCACCCCCAAAAAATTTAAAAATCCACCCACAACCTAAAAAAATTTACATTTTTATATGAAAAACTTCTTTTGCCCATATCTCCTTAAATATGCGTCCTAGAGCGAAATGGACTTCAATTCGTGACCATCCCCCAAAAATTGAAAAATAACCCCAACCCTAAAAAAATTGAAATTTTTATATGAAAAACTTCTTTTGCCCATATCTCCTAAACTAAGCGTCCTAGAGCGAAAAGGACTTTAATTCGTGACCACCCCCAAAAAATTGAAAAATCCACCCAAAACCTAAAAAATTGAAATTTTATATGAAAAACTTCTTTTGCCCATATCTCCTAAACTATGCGTCCTAGAGCGAAAAGGACTTTAATTCGTGACCAACCCCAAAAAAATGAAAAATCCACCCCAAACCTAAAAACATTGAAATTTTTATATGAAAAACTTCTTTTGCCCATATCTCCTAAACTAAGCGTCCTAGAGCGAAAAGGACTTTAATTCGTGACCACCCCCAAAAAATTGAAAAATCCACCCAAAACCTAAAAAAATTGAAATTTTTATATGAATAACTTCTTTTGCCCATATCTCCTTAAATATGCGTCCTAGAACGAAAAGGACTCCAATTCGTGACCACCCCCAAAAAATCGAAAAATCCACCCAAAACCTAAAAAAATTGAAATTTTTATATGAATAACTTCTTTTGCCCATATCTCCTTAAATATGCGTCTTAGAGCGAAAAGGACTTCAATTCGTGACCACCCCCAAAAAATCGAAAAATCCACCCAAAACCTAAAAAATTTTAAATTTTTATATGAAAAACTTCTTTTGCCCATATCTCCTAAACTAAGCGTCCTAGAGCGAAAAGGACTTTAATTCGTGACCAAAATCCACCCAAAACCTAAAAAAAATTAAATTTTTATATGAAAAACTTCTTTTGCCCATATCTCCTTAAATATGCGTCATAGAGCGAAAAGGACTTCAATTCGTGACCACACCCAAAAAATCGAAAAATCCACCCAAAACCTAAAAAAATTTAAATTTTTATATGAAAAACTTCTTTTGCCCATATCTCCTTAAATATGCGTCCTAGAGCGAAAAGGACTTTAATTCGTGACCACCCCCAAAAATTGAAAAATCCACCCGTTTTGGGTGGATTTTTAAAAATTAAAATTTTTATATTAAAAACTTTTTTTTCCCATATCTCCTAAACTAAGCGTTCTAGAGCGAAAAGGACTTTAATTCGTGACAACCCCAAAAAATCGAAAAATCCACCCAAAACCTAAAAAAATGAAATTTTTATATGAAAAACTTCTTTTGCCCATATCTCCTAAACTAAGCGTCCTAGAGCGAAAAGGACTTCAATTCGTGACCACCCCAAGAAAATCGAAAAATAACCCCAAAACCTAAAAAAAATTTAAATTTTTATATGAAAAACTTCTTTTGCCCATATCTCCTTAAATATGCGTCCTAGAGCGAAAAGGACTTCAATTCGTGACCACCCCCAAAAAATCGAAAAATCCACCCAAAACCTAAAAAAATTTAAATTTTTATATGAAAAACTTCTTTTGCCCATATCTCCTTAAATATGCGTACTAGAGCGAAAAGGACTTCAATTCGTGACCACCCCCAAAAAATCCACCCAAAACCTAAAAAAATTTAAATTTTTATATGAAAAACTTCTTTTGCCCATACCTCCTTAAATATGCGTCCTAGAGCGAAAAGGACTTTAATTCGTGACCACCCCCAAAAAATTTAAAAATCCACCAAAACCTAAAAAATTGAAATTTTTATATGAAAAACTTCTTTTGCCCATATCTCCTAAACTAAGCGTCCTAGAGCGAAAAGGACTTCAATTCGTGACCACCCCCAAAAAATCGAAAAATAACCCCAAAACCTAAAAAAAATTTAAATTTTTATATGAAAAACTTCTTTTGCCCATATCTCCTTAAATATGCGTCCTAGAGCGAAAAGGAGTTCAATGCGTGACCACCCCCAAAAAATCGAAAAATCCACCCAAAACCTAAAAAAATTTAAATTTTTATATGAAAAACTTCTTTTGCCCATATCTCCTTAAATATGCGTCCTAGAACGAAAAGGACTTTAATTCGTGACCACCCCAAAAAAACGAAAAATCCACCCAAAATCTAAAAAAATTGAAATTTTTGTATGAAAGCCTTCTTTTGCCCATATCTCCTAAACTAATCGTCCTAGAGCGAAAAGGACTTTAATTCGTGACCACCCCCAAAAAAATTGAAAAAACCACCCAAAACCTAAAAAATTGGAATTTTAATATGAAAAACTTCTTTTGCCCATATCTCCTAAACTAAGCGTCCTAGAGCGAAAAGGACTTTAATTCGTGACCACCCCCAAAAAATCGAAAAATCCACCCAAAACCAAAAAAATTTAAATTTTTGTATGAAAAACTTCTTTTGCCCATATCTCCTTAAATATGCGTCCTAGAGCGAAAAGGACTTCAATTCGTGACCACCCCCAAAAAAATTGAAAAAACCACCCAAAACCTAAAAAAATTGAAATTTTTATATGAAAAACTTCTTTTACTTATATCTCCTAAACTAAGCGTCCTAGAGCGAAAAGGACTTTAATTCATGACCACCCCCAAAAATTGAAAAATCCACCCAAAACCTAAAAAAATTTAAATTTTTATATGAAAAACTTCTTTTGTCCATATCTTTTTAAATATGCGTCCTAGAGCGAAAAGGACTTCAATTCGTGACCACCCACAAAAAATCGAAAAATCCACCCAAAACCTAAAAAAAATTAAATTTTTATATGAAAAACTTATTTTGCCCATATCTCCTAAACTAAGCGTCCTAGAACGAAAAGGACTTTAATTCGTGACCACCCCCAAAAAATTGAAAAATCCACCCAAAACCTAAAAAATTTAAATTTTTATATGAAAAACTTCTTTTGCCCATATCTCCTTAAATATGCGTCCTAGAGCGAAAAGGACTTCAATTCGTGACCACCCCTAAAAAATCGAAAAATCCACCCAAAACCTAAAAAAATTGAAATTTTTATATGAAAAACTTCTTTTACTCATATCTCCTAAACTAAGCGTCCTAGAGCGAAAAGGACTTTAATTCATGACCACCCCCAAAAATTGAAAAATCCACCCAAAACCTAAAAAAATTTAAATTTTTGTATAAAAAACTTCTTTTGCCCATATCTCCTTAAATATGCGTCCTAGAGCGAAATGGACTTCAATTCGTGACCACCCCCAAAAAAGCGAAAAATCCACCCAAAACCTAAAAAAATTTAACTTTTTATATGAAAAACTTCTTTTGCCCATATCTCCTTAAATATGCGCCCTAGAAAGAAAAGGACTTCAATTCGTGACCACCCCCAAAAAATCGAAAAATCCACCCAAAACCTAAAAAAATTTAAATTTTTATATGAAAAACTTCTTTTGCCCATATCTCCTTAAATATGCGTACTAGAGCGAAAAGGACTTCAATTCGTGACCACCCCCAAAAAATCCACCCAAAACCTAAAAAAATTTAAATTTTTATATGAAAAACTTCTTTTGCCCATACCTCCTTAAATATGCGTCCTAGAGCGAAAAGGACTTTAATTCGTGACCACCCCCAAAAAATTTAAAAATCCACCAAAACCTAAAATATTGAAATTTTTATATGAAAAACTTCTTTTGCCCATATCTCCTAAACTAAGCGTCCTAGAGCGAAAAGGACTTCAATTCGTGACCACCCCCAAAAAATCGGAAAATAACCCCAAAACATAAAAAAAATTTAAATATTTATATGAAAAACTTCTTTTGCCCATATCTCCTTAAATATGCGTCCTAGAGCGAAAAGGAGTTCAATTCGTGACCACCCCCAAAAAATCGAAAAATCCACCCAAAACCTAAAAAATTTAAATTTTTATATGAAAAACTTCTTTTGCCCATATCTCCTAAACTAAGCGTCCTAGAGCGAAAAGGACTTTAATTCGTGACCACCACCAAAAAATCGAAAAATCCACCCAAAACCTAAGAAAATTAAATTTTTATATGAAAAACTTCTTTTGCCCATATCTCCTAAACTAAGCGTCCTAGAGCAAAAAGGACTTTAATTCGTGACCACCCCAAAAAAACGAAAAATCCACCCAAAATCTAAAAAAATTTAAATTTTTGTATGAAAGCCTTCTTTTGCCCATATCTCCTAAACTAATCGTCCTAGAGCGAAAAGGACTTTAATTCGTGACCACCCCCAAAAAAATTGAAAAAACCACCCAAAACCTAAAAAATTGGAATTTTAATATGAAAAACTTCTTTTGCCCATATCTCCTAAACTAAGCGTCCTAGAGCGAAAAGGACTTTAATTCATGACCACCCCCAAAAATTGAAAAATCCACCCAAAACCTAAAAAAAATTAAATTTTTGTATGAAAAACTTCTTTTGTCCATATCTCCTTAAATATGCGTCCTAGAGCGAAAAGGACTTCAATTCGTGACCACCCCTAAAAAATCGAAAAATCCACCCAAAACCTAAAAAAATTGAAATTTTTATATGAAAAACTCCTTTTACTCATATCTCCTAAACTAAGCGTCCTAGAGCGAAAAGGACTTTAATTCATGACCACCCCCAAAAATTGAAAAATCCACCCAAAACCTAAAAAAATTTAAATTTTTGTATGAAAAACTTCTTTTGCCCATATCTCCTTAAATATGCGTCCTAGAGCGAAATGGACTTCAATTCGTGACCACCCCCAAAAAATCGAAAAATCCACCCAAAACCTAAAAAAATTTAAATTTTTATATGAAAAACTTCTTTTGCCCATATCTCCTCAAATATGCGCCCTAGAAAGAAAAGGACTTTAATTCGTGACCACCCCAAAAAAATCGAAAAATCCACCCAAAACCTAAAAAAATTTAAATTTTTATATGAAAAACTTCTTTTGCCCATATCTCCTTAAATATGCGTCCTAGAGCGAAAAGGACTTCAATTTGTGACCACCCCAAAAAATCGAAAAATCCACCCAAAACCTAAACAAATTTAAATTTTTATATGAAAAACTTCTTTTGACCATATCTCCTTAAATATGCATCCTAGAGCGAAAAGGACTTCAATTCGTGACCACCCCCAAAAAATCGAAAAATCCACCCAAAACCTAAAAAAATTTAAATTTTTATATGAAAAACTTCTTTTGCCCATATCTCCTTAAATATGCGTCCTAGAGCGAAAAGGACTTCAATTCGTTACCACCCCCAAAAAATCACAAAATCCACCCAAAACCTAAAAAAATTTAAATTTTTATATGAAAAACTTCTTTTGCCCATATCTCCTTAAATATGCATCCTAGAGCGAAAAGGACTTCAATTCCTGACCACCCCTAAAAAATCGAATAATCCACCCAAAACCTAAAAAAATTGAAATTTTTATATGAAAAACTTCTTTTGCCCATATCTCCTAAACTAAGCGTCCTAGAGCGAAAAGGACTTCAATTCGTGACCACCCCCAAAAAATCGAAAAATAACCCCAAAACCTAAAAAAAATTTAAATTTTTATATGAAAAACTTCTTTTGCCCATATCTCCTTAAATATGCATCCTAGAGCGAAAAGGACTTTAATTCGTGACCACCCCAAAAAAATTGAAAAATCCACTTCTTTTGCCCATATCTCCTTAAATATGCGCCCTAGAAAGAAAAGGACTTTAATTCGTGACCACCCCAAAAAAATCGAAAAATCCACCCAAAACCTAAAAAAATTTAAATTTTTATATGAAAAACTTCTTTTGCCCATATCTCCTTAAATATGCATCCTAGAGCGAAAAGGACTTCAATTCGTGACCAGCCCCAAAAAATCGAAAAATCCACCCAAAACCTAAAAAAATTTAAATTTTTATATGAAAAACTTCTTTTGCCCATATCTCCTTAAATATGCGTCCTAGAGCGAAAAGGACTTCAATTCGTGACCACCCCCAAAAATTGAAAAATCCACCCAAAACCTAAAAAAATTGAAATTTTTGTATGAAAAACTTCTTTTGCCCATACCTCCTTAAATATGCGTCCTAGAGCGAAAAGGACTTCAATTCGTGACCACCCCTAAAAAATCGAATAATCCACCCAAAACCTAAAAAAATTGAAATTTTTATATGAAAAACTTCTTTTGCTCATATCTCCTAAACTAAGCGTCCTAGAGCGAAAAGGACTTTAATTCATGACCACCCCCAAAAATCGAAAAATCCACCCAAAACCTAAAAAAATTTAAATTTTTATATGAAAAACTTCTTTTGCCCATATCTCCTTAAATATGCGTCCTAGAGCGAAAAGGACTTCAATTCGTGACCACCCCCAAAAAATCGAAAAATCCACCCAAAACCTAAAAAAAATTAAATTTTTATATGAAAAACTTCTTTTGCCCATATCTCCTTAAATATGCGTCCTGGAGCGAAAAGGACTTAAATTCGTGACCACCCCCAAAAAATCGAAAAATCCACCCAAAACTTAAAAATTTAAATTTTTATATGAGAAACTTCTTTTTGCCCATATCTCCTTAAATATGCGTCCTAGAGCGAAAAGGACTTCAATTCGTGACCACCCCCAAAAAATCGAAAAATCCACCCAAAACCTAAAAAAATTGAAATTTTTATATGAAAAACTTCTTTTGCTCATATCTTTAAAACTAAGCGTCCTAGAGCGAAAAGGACTTTAATTCATGACCACCCCCAAAAATTGAAAAATCCATCCAAAACCTAAAAAAATTTAAATTTTTGTATGAAAAACTTCTTTTGCCCATATCTCCTTAAATATGCGTCCTAGAGCGAAAAGGACTTCAATTCGTGACCACCCCCAAAAAATCGAAAAATCCACCCAAAACCTAAGAAAATCAAATTTTTATATGAAAAACTTATTTTGCCCATATCTCCTAAACTAAGCGTCCTAGAGCAAAAAGGACTTTAATTCGTGACCACCCCCCAAAAAAAACGAAAAATCCACCCAAAATCTAAAAAAAATTGAAATTTTTGTATGAAAGCCTTCTTCTGCCCATATCTCCTAAACTAAGCGTCCTATGGCGAAAAGGACTTTAATTCGTGACCACCCCCAAAAAAATTGAAAAATCCACCCAAAACCTAAAAAATTGGAATTTTAATATGAAAAACTTCTTTTGCCCATATCTCCTAAACCAAGCGTCCTAGAGCGAAAAGGACTTTAATTCGTGACCACCCCAAAAAATTGAAAAATCCACCCAAAGCCTAAAAAATTTAAATTTTTATATGAAAAACTTCTTTTGCCCATATCTCCTTAAATATGCGTCCTAGAGCGAAAAGGACTTCAATTCGTGACCACCCCCAAAAATCAAAAAATCCACCCAAAACCTAAAAAAATTGAAATTTTTGTATGAAAAACTTCTTTTGCCCATACCTCCTTAAATATGCGTCCTAGAGCGAAAAGGACTTCAATTCGTGACCACCCCTAAAAAATCGAATAATCCACCCAAAACCTAAAAAAATTGAAATTTTTATATGAAAAACTTCTTTTGCTCATATCTCCTAAACTAAGCGTCCTAGAGCGAAAAGGACTTTAATTCATGACCACCCCCAAAAATTGAAAAATCCACCCAAAACCTAAAAAAATTTAAATTTTTGTATGAAAAACTTCTTTTGCCCATATCTCCTTAAATATGCGTCCTAGAGCGAAAAGGACTTCAATTCGTGACCACCCCCAAAAAATCGAAAAATCCACCCAAAACCTAAAAAAATTTAAATTTTTATATGAAAAACTTCTTTTGCCCATATCTCCTTAAATATGCGCCCTAGAAAGAAAAGGACTTTAATTCGTGACCACCCCAAAAAAATCGAAAAATCCACCCAAAACCTAAAAAAAATTAAATTTTTATATGAAAAACTTCTTTTGCCCATATCTCCTTAAATATGCGCCCTAGAAAGAAAAGGACTTTAATTCGTGACCACCCCAAAAAAATTGAAAAATCCACTTCTTTTGCCCATATCTCCTTAAATATGCGCCCTAGAAAGAAAAAGACTTTAATTCGTGACCACCACCAAAAAATTGAAAAATCCACCCAAAACCTAAAAAATTTTAAATTTTTATATGAAAAACTTCTTTTCCTCATATCTCCTAAACTAAGCGTCCTAGAGCGAAAACGACTTTAATTCATGACCACCCCCAAAAATTGAAAAATCCATCCAAAACCTAAAAAAATTTAAATTTTTGTATGAAAAACTTCTTTTGTCCATATCTCCTTAAATATGCATCCAAGAGCGAAAAGGACTTCAATTCGTGACCACCCCCAAAAAATCGAAAAATCCACCCAAAACCTAAAAAAATTGAAATTTTTATATGAAAAACTTCTTTTACTCATATCTCCTAAACTAAGCGTCCTAGAGCGAAAAGGACTTTAATTCATGACCACCCCCAAAAATTGAAAAATCCATCCAAAACCTAAAAAAATTTAAATTTTTGTATGAAAAACTTCTTTTGCCCATATCTCCTTAAATATGCGTCCTAGAGCGAAAAGGACTTCAATTCGTGACAACCCCCAAAAAATCGAAAAATCCACCCAAAACCTAAGAAAATTAAATTTTTATATGAAAAACTTCTTTTGCCCATATCTCCTAAACTAAGCGTCCTAGAGCAAAAAGGACTTTAATTCGTGACCACCCCCAAAAAAACGAAAAATCCACCCAAAATCCAAAAAAAATTGAAATTTTTGTATGAAAGCCTTCTTCTGCCCATATCTCCTAAACTAAGCGTCCTAGAGCGAAAAGGACTTAAATTCGTGACCACCCCCAAAAAAATTGAAAAATCCACCCAAAACCTAAAAAATTGAAATTTTTATATGAAAAACTTCTTTTGCCCATATCTCCTAAACTAAGCGTCCTAGAGCAAAAAGGACTTTAATTCGTGACCACCCCCAAAAATTGACAAATCCACCCAAAACCTAAAAAAAATTAAATTTTTATATGAAAAACTTCTTTTGTCCATATCTCCTTAAATATGCATCCAAGAGCGAAAAGGACTTCAATTCGTGACCACCCCCGAAAAATCGAAAAATCCACCCAAAACCTAAAAAAATTTAAATTTTTATATGAAAAACTTCTTTTGCCCATATCTCCTTAAATATGCGTCCTAGAGCGAAAAGGACTTCAATTCGTGACCACCCCCAAAAAATCGAAAAATCCACCCAAAACCTAAAAAAATTGAAATTTTTATATGAAAAACTTCTTTTGCCCATATCTCCTTAAATATGCGTCCTAGAGCGAAAAGGACTTCAATTCGTGACCACCCCCAAAAAATTGAAAAATCCACCCAAAACCTAAAAAATTGAAATTTTTATATGAAAAACTTCTTTTGCCCATATCTCCTAAACTAAGCGTCCTAGAGCGAAAAGGACTTTAATTCGTGACCACCCCCAAAAAATTGAAAAATCCACCCAAAACCTAAAAAATTTAAATTTTTATATGAAAAACTTCTTTTGCCCATATCTCCTAAACTAAGCGTCCTAGAGCGAAACAGACTTCAATTCGTGACCACCCCCAAAAAATCGAAATATCCACCCAAAACCTAAAAAAATTGAAATTTTTATATGAAAAACTTCTTCTATCTCCTTAAATATGCGTCCTAGAGCGAAAAGGACTTCAATTCGTGACCACCCCCACAAAATCGAAAAATCCACCCAAAACATAAAAAAATTTAAATTTTTATATGAAAAACTTATTTTGCTCATATCTCCTTAACTAAGCGTCCTAGAGCGAAAAGGACTTTAATTCGTGACCACCCCCAAAAAAACGAAAAATCCACCCAAAACCTTCAATTCGTGACCACCCCCAAAAAATCGAAAAATCCACCCAAAACCTAAAAAAATTTAAATTTTTATATGAAAAACTTCTTTTGCCCATATCTCCTTAAATATGCGTCCTAGAGCGAAAAGGACTTCAATTCGTGACCACCCCCAAAAAATCGAAAAATCCACCCAAAACCTAAAAAAATTGAAATTTTTATATGAAAAACATCTTTTGCCCATATCTCCTTAAATATGCGTCCTAGAGCGAAAAGGACTTCAATTCGTGACCACCCCCAAAAAATTGAAAAATCCACCCAAAACCTAAAAAATTGAAATTTTTATATGAAAAACTTCTTTTGCCCATATCTCCTAAACTAAGCGTCCTAGAGCGAAAAGAACTTGAATTCGTGACCACCCCCAAAAAATTTAAAAATCCACCCAAAACCTAAAAAAATTTAAATTTTTATATGAAAAACTTCTTTTGCCCATATCTCCTAAACTAAGCGTCCTAGAGCGAAAAGGACTTTAATTCGTGTCCACCCCCAAAAAATCGAAAGATCCACACAAAACCTAAAAAAATTGAAATTTTTATATGAAAAACTTCTTTTGCCCATATCTCCTTAAATATGCGTCCTAGAGCGAAAAGGACTTCAATTCGTGACCACCCCTAAAAAATCAAAAAATCCACCCAAAACCTTAAAAAATTTAAATTTTGATATGAAAAACTTCTTTTGCTCATATCTCCTAAACTAAGCGTCCTAGAACGAAAAGGACTTTAATTCATGACCACTCCCAAAAATTGAAAAATCCACCCAAAACCTAAAAAAATTGAAATTTTTGTATGAAAGCCTTCTTTTGCCAATATCTCCTAAACTAAGCGTCCTAGAGCGAAAAGGACTTTAATTCGTGACCACCCCCAAAAAAACGAAAAATCCACCCAAAATCTATAAAAATTGAAATTTTTGTATGAAAGACTTCTTTTGCCCATATCTCCTTAAATATGCGTCCTAGAGCGAAAAGGACTTCAATTCGTGACCACCCCCAAAAAATCGAAAAATCCACCCAAAACCTAAAAAATTTAAATTTTTATATGAAAAACTTATTTTGCTCATATCTCCTAAACTAAGCGTCCTAGAGCGAAAAGGACTTTAATTCGTGACCACCCCCAAAAAAATTGAAAAATCCACTCAAAATCTAAAAAAATTGAAATTTTTGTATGAAAGACTTCTTTTGCCCATATCTCCTTAAATATGCGTCCTAGAGCGAAAAGGACTTCAATTCGTGACCACCCCCAAAAAATCGAAAAATCCACCCAAAACCTAAAAAAATTAAAATTTTTATATGAAAAACTTATTTTGCTCATATCTCCTAAACTAAGCGTCCTAGAGCGAAAAGGACTTTAATTCGTGACCACCCCTAAAAAAATTGAAAAATCCACCCAAAACCTAAACAATTGAAATTTTTATATGAAAAACTTCTTTTGCTCATATCTTCTAAACTAAGCGTCCTAGAGCGAAAAGGACTTCAATACGTGACCATCCCCAAAAAATCGAAAAATCCACCCAAAACCAAAAAAAAAATTTAAATTTTTGTATGAAAAACTTCTTTTTATATGAAAAACTTCTTCTATCTCCTTAAATATGCGTCCTAGAGCGAAAAGGACTTCAATTCGTGACCACGCCCACAAAATCGAAAAATCCACCCAAAACCTAAAAAAATTTAAATTTTTATATGAAAAACTTATTTTGTTCATATCTCCTAAACTAAGCGTCCTAGAGCGAAAAGGACTTTAATTCGTGACCACCCCCAAAAATTGAAAAATCCACCCAAAACCTTCAATTCGTGACCACCCCCAAAAAATCGAAAAATCCACCTAAAACCTAAAAAAATTTAAATTTTTATATGAAAAACTTCTTTTGCCCATATCTCCTTAAATATGCGTCCTAGAGCGAAAAGGACTTCAATTCGTGACCACCTCCAAAAAATCGAAAAATCCACCCAAACCCTAAAAAAATTGAAATTTTTATATGAAAAACTTCTTTTGCTCATATCTCCTAAACTAAGCGTCCTAGAGCGAAAAGGACTTTAATTCGTGACCACCCCCAAAAAACTTGAAAAATCCACCCAAAATCTAAAAAATTGAAATTTTTATATGAAAAACTTCTTTTGCCCATATCTCCTAAACTAAGCGTCCTAGAGCAAAAAGGACTTTAATTCGTGACCACCCCCAAAAATTGAAAAATCCACCCAAAACCTAAAAAAATTAAATTTTTATATGAAAAACTTCTTTTGCCTATATCTCCTTAAATATGCATCCAAGAGCGAAAAGGACTTCAATTCGTGACCACCCCCGAAAAATCGAAAAATCCACCCAAAACCTAAAAAAATTTAAATTTTTATATGAAAAACTTCTTTTGCCCATATCTCCTTAAATATGCGTCCTAGAGCGAAAAGGACTTCAATTCGTGACCACCCCCAAAAAATCGAAAAATCCACCCAAAACCTAAAAAAATTGAAATTTTCATATGAAAAACTTCTTTTGCCCATATCTCCTTAAATATGCGTCCTAGAGCGAAAAGGACTTTAATTCGTGACCACCCCAAAAAAATTGAAAAATCCTCCCAAAACCTAAAAAATTGAAATTTTTATATGAAAAACTTCTTTTGCCCATATCTCCTAAACTAAGCGTCCTAGAGCGAAAAGGACTTTAATTCGTGACCACCCCCAAAAATTGAAAAATCCACCCAAAACTTTCAATTCGTGACCACCCCCAAAAAATCGAAAAATCCACCCAAAACCTAAAAAAATTTAAATTTTTATATGAAAAACTTCTTTTGCCCATATCTCCTTAAATATGCGTCCTAGAGCGAAAAGGACTTCAATTCGTGACCACCCCCAAAAAATCGAAAAATCCACCCAAAACCTAAAAAAATTGAAATTTTTATATGAAAAACTTCTTTTGCCCATATCTCCTTAAATATGCGTCCTAGAGCGAAAAGGACTTCAATTCGCGACCACCCCCAAAAAAATTGAAAAATCCACCCAAAACCTAAAAAATTGAAATTTTTATATGAAAAACTTCTTTTGCCCATATCTCCTAAACTAAGCGTCCTAGAGCGAAAAGAACTTTAATTCGTGACCACCCCCAAAAAATTTAAAAATCCACGCAAAACCTAAAAAAATTTAAATTTTTATATGAAAAACTTCTTTTGCCCATATCTCCTAAACTAAGCGTCCTAGAGCAAAAAGGACTTTAATTCGTGACCACCCCCAAAAAAACGAAAAATCCACCCAAAATCTAAAAAAATTGAAATTTTTGTATGAAAGCCTTCTTTTGCCAATATCTCCTAAACTAAGCGTCCTAGAGCAAAAAGGACTTTAATTCGTGACCACTCCCAAAAAAACGAAAAATCCACCCAAAATCTAAAAAAATTGAAATTTTTGTATGAAAGCCTTCTTTTGCCCATATCTCCTAAACTAAGCGTCCTAGAGCGAAACAGACTTCAATTCGTGACCACCCCCAAAAAATCGAAAAATCCACCCAAAACCTAAAAAAATTGAAATTTTTATATGAAAAACTTCTTTTTATATGAAAAACTTCTTCTATCTCCTTAAATATGCGTCCTAGAGCGAAAAGGACTTCAATTCGTGACCACCCCCACAAAATCGAAAAATCCACCCAAAACATAAAAAAATTTAAATTTTTATATGAAAAACTTATTTTGCTCATATCTCCTTAACTAAGCGTCCTAGAGCGAAAAGGACTTTAATTCGTGACCACCCCCAAAAAAACGAAAAATCCACCCAAAACCTTCAATTCGTGACCACCCCCAAAAAATCGAAAAATCCACCCAAAACCTAAAAAAATTTAAATTTTTATATGAAAAACTTCTTTTGCCCATATCTCCTTAAATATGCGTCCTAGAGCGAAAAGGACTTCAATTCGTGACCACCCCCAAAAAATCGAAAAATCCACCCAAAACCTAAAAAAATTGAAATTTTTATATGAAAAACTTCTTTTGCCCATATCTCCTTAAATATGCGTCCTAGAGCGAAAAGGACTTCAATTCGTGACCACCCCCAAAAAATTGAAAAATCCACCCAAAACCTAAAAAATTGAAATTTTTATATGAAAAACTTCTTTTGCCCATATCTCCTAAACTAAGCGTCCTAGAGCGAAAAGAACTTTAATTCGTGACCACCCCCAAAAAATTTAAAAATCCACCCAAAACCTAAAAAAATTTAAATTTTTATATGAAAAACTTCTTTTGCCCATATCTCCTAAACTAAGCGTCCTAGAGCGAAAAGGACTTTAATTCGTGTCCACCCCCAAAAAATCGAAAAATCCACACAAAACCTAAAAAAATTGAAATTTTTATATGAAAAACTTCTTTTGCCCATATCTCCTTAAATATGCGTCCTAGAGCGAAAAGGACTTCAATTCGTGACCACCCCTAAAAAATCAAAAAATCCACCCAAAACCTTAAAAAATTTAAATTTTGATATGAAAAACTTCTTTTGCCCATATCTCCTAAACTAAGCGTCCTAGAGCGAAAAGAACTTGAATTCGTGACCACCCCCAAAAAATTTAAAAATCCACCCAAAACCTAAAAAAATTTAAATTTTTATATGAAAAACTTATTTTGTTCATATCTCCTAAACTAAGCGTCCTAGAACGAAAAGGACTTTAATTCATGACCACTCCCAAAAATTGAAAAATCCACCCAAAACCTAAAAAAATTGAAATTTTTGTATGAAAGCCTTCTTTTGCCAATATCTCCTAAACTAAGCGTCCTAGAGCGAAAAGGACTTTAATTCGTGACCACCCCCAAAAAAACGAAAAATCCACCCAAAATCTATAAAAATTGAAATTTTTGTATGAAAGACTTCTTTTGCCCATATCTCCTTAAATATGCGTCCTAGAGCGAAAAGGACTTCAATTCGTGACCACCCCCAAAAAATCGAAAAATCCACCCAAAACCTAAAAAATTTAAATTTTTATATGAAAAACTTATTTTGCTCATATCTCCTAAACTAAGCGTCCTAGAGCGAAAAGGACTTTAATTCGTGACCACCCCCAAAAAAATTGAAAAATCCACTCAAAATCTAAAAAAATTGAAATTTTTGTATGAAAGACTTCTTTTGCCCATATCTCCTTAAATATGCGTCCTAGAGCGAAAAGGACTTCAATTCGTGACCACCCCCAAAAAATCGAAAAATCCACCCAAAACCTAAAAAAATTAAAATTTTTATATGAAAAACTTATTTTGCTCATATCTCCTAAACTAAGCGTCCTAGAGCGAAAAGGACTTTAATTCGTGACCACCCCTAAAAAAATTGAAAAATCCACCCAAAACCTAAACAATTGAAATTTTTATATGAAAAACTTCTTTTGCTCATATCTTCTAAACTAAGCGTCCTAGAGCGAAAAGGACTTCAATACGTGACCATCCCCAAAAAATCGAAAAATCCACCCAAAACCAAAAAAAAAATTTAAATTTTTGTATGAAAAACTTCTTTTTATATGAAAAACTTCTTCTATCTCCTTAAATATGCGTCCTAGAGCGAAAAGGACTTCAATTCGTGACCACGCCCACAAAATCGAAAAATCCACCCAAAACCTAAAAAAATTTAAATTTTTATATGAAAAACTTATTTTGTTCATATCTCCTAAACTAAGCGTCCTAGAGCGAAAAGGACTTTAATTCGTGAACACCCCCAAAAATTGAAAAATCCACCCAAAACCTTCAATTCGTGACCACCCCCAAAAAATCGAAAAATCCACCTAAAACCTAAAAAAATTTAAATTTTTATATGAAAAACTTCTTTTGCCCATATCTCCTTAAATATGCGTCCTAGAGCGAAAAGGACTTCAATTCGTGACCACCTCCAAAAAATCGAAAAATCCACCCAAACCCTAAAAAAATTGAAATTTTTATATGAAAAACTTCTTTTGCTCATATCTCCTAAACTAAGCGTCCTAGAGCGAAAAGGACTTTAATTCGTGACCACCCCCAAAAAACTTGAAAAATCCACCCAAAATCTAAAAAATTGAAATTTTTATATGAAAAACTTCTTTTGCCCATATCTCCTAAACTAAGCGTCCTAGAGCAAAAAGGACTTTAATTCGTGACCACCCCCAAAAATTGAAAAATCCACCCAAAACCTAAAAAAATTAAATTTTTATATGAAAAACTTCTTTTGCCTATATCTCCTTAAATATGCATCCAAGAGCGAAAAGGACTTCAATTCGTGACCACCCCCGAAAAATCGAAAAATCCACCCAAAACCTAAAAAAATTTAAATTTTTATATGAAAAACTTCTTTTGCCCATATCTCCTTAAATATGCGTCCTAGAGCGAAAAGGACTTCAATTCGTGACCACCCCCAAAAAATCGAAAAATCCACCCAAAACCTAAAAAAATTGAAATTTTCATATGAAAAACTTCTTTTGCCCATATCTCCTTAAATATGCGTCCTAGAGCGAAAAGGACTTTAATTCGTGACCACCCCAAAAAAATTGAAAAATCCTCCCAAAACCTAAAAAATTGAAATTTTTATATGAAAAACTTCTTTTGCCCATATCTCCTAAACTAAGCGTCCTAGAGCGAAAAGGACTTTAATTCGTGACCACCCCCAAAAATTGAAAAATCCACCCAAAACTTTCAATTCGTGACCACCCCCAAAAAATCGAAAAATCCACCCAAAACCTAAAAAAATTTAAATTTTTATATGAAAAACTTCTTTTGCCCATATCTCCTTAAATATGCGTCCTAGAGCGAAAAGGACTTCAATTCGTGACCACCCCCAAAAAATCGAAAAATCCACCCAAAACCTAAAAAAATTGAAATTTTTATATGAAAAACTTCTTTTGCCCATATCTCCTTAAATATGCGTCCTAGAGCGAAAAGGACTTCAATTCGCGACCACCCCCAAAAAAATTGAAAAATCCACCCAAAACCTAAAAAATTGAAATTTTTATATGAAAAACTTCTTTTGCCCATATCTCCTAAACTAAGCGTCCTAGAGCGAAAAGAACTTTAATTCGTGACCACCCCCAAAAAATTTAAAAATCCACGCAAAACCTAAAAAAATTTAAATTTTTATATGAAAAACTTCTTTTGCCCATATCTCCTAAACTAAGCGTCCTAGAGCAAAAAGGACTTTAATTCGTGACCACCCCCAAAAAAACGAAAAATCCACCCAAAATCTAAAAAAATTGAAATTTTTGTATGAAAGCCTTCTTTTGCCAATATCTCCTAAACTAAGCGTCCTAGAGCAAAAAGGACTTTAATTCGTGACCACTCCCAAAAAAACGAAAAATCCACCCAAAATCTAAAAAAATTGAAATTTTTGTATGAAAGCCTTCTTTTGCCCATATCTCCTAAACTAAGCGTCCTAGAGCGAAACAGACTTCAATTCGTGACCACCCCCAAAAAATCGAAAAATCCACCCAAAACCTAAAAAAATTGAAATTTTTATATGAAAAACTTCTTTTTATATGAAAAACTTCTTCTATCTCCTTAAATATGTGTCCTAGAGCGAAAAGGACTTCAATTCGTGACCACCCCCACAAAATCGAAAAATCCACCCAAAACATAAAAAAATTTAAATTTTTATATGAAAAACTTATTTTGCTCATATCTCCTTAACTAAGCGTCCTAGAGCGAAAAGGACTTTAATTCGTGACCACCCCCAAAAAAACGAAAAATCCACCCAAAACCTTCAATTCGTGACCACCCCCAAAAAATCGAAAAATCCACCCAAAACCTAAAAAAATTTAAATTTTTATATGAAAAACTTCTTTTGCCCATATCTCCTTAAATATGCGTCCTAGAGCGAAAAGGACTTCAATTCGTGACCACCCCCAAAAAATCGAAAAATCCACCCAAAACCTAAAAAAATTGAAATTTTTATATGAAAAACTTCTTTTGCCCATATCTCCTTAAATATGCGTCCTAGAGCGAAAAGGACTTCAATTCGTGACCACCCCCAAAAAATTGAAAAATCCACCCAAAACCTAAAAAATTGAAATTTTTATATGAAAAACTTCTTTTGCCCATATCTCCTAAACTAAGCGTCCTAGAGCGAAAAGAACTTTAATTCGTGACCACCCCCAAAAAATTTAAAAATCCACCCAAAACCTAAAAAAATTTAAATTTTTATATGAAAAACTTCTTTTGCCCATATCTCCTAAACTAAGCGTCCTAGAGCGAAAAGGACTTTAATTCGTGTCCACCCCCAAAAAATCGAAAAATCCACACAAAACCTAAAAAAATTGAAATTTTTATATGAAAAACTTCTTTTGCCCATATCTCCTTAAATATGCGTCCTAGAGCGAAAAGGACTTCAATTCGTGACCACCCCTAAAAAATCAAAAAATCCACCCAAAACCTTAAAAAATTTAAATTTTGATATGAAAAACTTCTTTTGCTCATATCTCCTAAACTAAGCGTCCTAGAGCGAAAAGGACTTTAATTCGTGACCACCCCTAAAAAAATTGAAAAATCCACCCAAAACCTAAACAATTGAAATTTTTATATGAAAAACTTCTTTTGCTCATATCTTCTAAACTAAGCGTCCTAGAGCGAAAAGGACTTCAATACGTGACCATCCCCAAAAAATCGAAAAATCCACCCAAAACCAAAAAAAAAATTTAAATTTTTGTATGAAAAACTTCTTTTTATATGAAAAACTTCTTCTATCTCCTTAAATATGCGTCCTAGAGCGAAAAGGACTTCAATTCGTGACCACGCCCACAAAATCGAAAAATCCACCCAAAACCTAAAAAAATTTAAATTTTTATATGAAAAACTTATTTTGTTCATATCTCCTAAACTAAGCGTCCTAGAGCGAAAAGGACTTTAATTCGTGACCACCCCCAAAAATTGAAAAATCCACCCAAAACCTTCAATTCGTGACCACCCCCAAAAAATCGAAAAATCCACCTAAAACCTAAAAAAATTTAAATTTTTATATGAAAAATTTCTTTTGCCCATATCTCCTTAAATATGCGTCCTAGAGCGAAAAGGACTTCAATTCGTGACCACCTCCAAAAAATCGAAAAATCCACCCAAACCCTAAAAAAATTGAAATTTTTATATGAAAAACTTCTTTTGCTCATATCTCCTAAACTAAGCGTCCTAGAGCGAAAAGGACTTTAATTCGTGACCACCCCCAAAAAACTTGAAAAATCCACCCAAAACCTAAAAAATTGAAATTTTTATATGAAAAACTTCTTTTGCCCATATCTCCTAAACTAAGCGTCCTAGAGCAAAAAGGACTTTAATTCGTGACCACCCCCAAAAATTGAAAAATCCACCCAAAACCTAAAAAAATTAAATTTTTATATGAAAAACTTCTTTTGCCTATATCTCCTTAAATATGCATCCAAGAGCGAAAAGGACTTCAATTCGTGACCACCCCCGAAAAATCGAAAAATCCACCCAAAACCTAAAAAAATTTAAATTTTTATATGAAAAACTTCTTTTGCCCATATCTCCTTAAATATGCGTCCTAGAGCGAAAAGGACTTCAATTCGTGACCACCCCCAAAAAATCGAAAAATCCACCCAAAACCTAAAAAAATTGAAATTTTCATATGAAAAACTTCTTTTGCCCATATCTCCTTAAATATGCGTCCTAGAGCGAAAAGGACTTTAATTCGTGACCACCCCAAAAAAATTGAAAAATCCACCCAAAACCTAAAAAATTGAAATTTTTATATGAAAAACTTCTTTTGCCCATATCTCCTAAACTAAGCGTCCTAGAGCGAAAAGGACTTTAATTCGTGACCACCCCCAAAAATTGAAAAATCCACCCAAAACTTTCAATTCGTGACCACCCCCAAAAAATCGAAAAATCCACCCAAAACCTAAAAAAATTTAAATTTTTATATGAAAAACTTCTTTTGCCCATATCTCCTTAAATATGCGTCCTAGAGCGAAAAGGACTTCAATTCGTGACCACCCCCAAAAAATCGAAAAATCCACCCAAAACCTAAAAAAATTGAAATTTTTATATGAAAAACTTCTTTTGCCCATATCTCCTTAAATATGCGTCCTAGAGCGAAAAGGACTTCAATTCGCGACCACCCCCAAAAAAATTGAAAAATCCACCCAAAACCTAAAAAATTGAAATTTTTATATGAAAAACTTCTTTTGCCCATATCTCCTAAACTAAGCGTCCTAGAGCGAAAAGAACTTTAATTCGTGACCACCCCCAAAAAATTTAAAAATCCACGCAAAACCTAAAAAAATTTAAATTTTTATATGAAAAACTTCTTTTGCCCATATCTCCTAAACTAAGCGTCCTAGAGCAAAAAGGACTTTAATTCGTGACCACCCCCAAAAAAACGAAAAATCCACCCAAAATCTAAAAAAATTGAAATTTTTGTATGAAAGCCTTCTTTTGCCAATATCTCCTAAACTAAGCGTCCTAGAGCGAAAAGGACTTTAATTCGTGACCACCCCCAAAAAAACGAAAAATCCACCCAAAATCTAAAAAAATTGAAATTTTTGTATGAAAGACTTCTTTTGCCCATATCTCCTTAAATATGCGTCCTAGGGCGGAAAGGACTTCAATTCGTGACCACCCCCAAAAAATCGAAAAATCCACCCAAAACCTAAAAAAATTGAAATTTTTATATGAAAAACTTATTTTGCTCATATCTCCTAAACTAAGCTTCCTAGAGCGAAAAGGACTTTAATTCGTGACCACCTCCAAAAAAATTGAAAAATCCACCCAAAATCTAAAAAAATTGAAGTTTTTGTATGAAAGACTTCTTTTGCCCATATCTCCTTAAATATGCGTCCTAGAGCGAAAAGGACTTCAATTCGTGACCACCCCCAAAAAATCGAAAAATCCACCCAAAACCTAAAAAAATTTAAATTTTTATATGAAAAACTTATTTTGCTCATATCTCCTAAACTAAGCGTCCTAGAGCGAAAAGGACTTTAATTCGTGACCACCCCCAAAAAATTGAAAAACCACCCAAAACCTAAAAAAATTTAAATTTTTATATGAAAAACTTCTTTTGCCCATATCTCCTTAAATATGCGTCCTAGAGCGAAAAGGACTTCAATTCGTGACCCCCCCGAAAAATCGAAAAATCTAACCAAAACCTAAAAAAATTGAAATTTTTATATGAAAAACTTCTTTTGCTCATATCTTCTAAACTAAGCGTCCTAGAGCGAAAAGGACTTCAATACGTGACCACCCCCAAAAAATCGAAAAATCCACCCAAAACCAAAAAAATTTAAATTTTTGTATGAAAAATTTCTTTTGCCCATATCTCCTAAACTAAGCGTCCTAGAGCGAAAAGGACTTTAATTCGTGACCACCCCCAAAAAAATTTAAAAATCCACCCAAAACCTAAAAAATTGAAATTTTTATATGAAAAACTTCTTTTGCCCATATCTCCTTAAATATGCGTCCTAGAGCGAAAAAGACTTCAATTCGTGACCACCCCCAAAAAATCGAAAAATCCACCCAAAACCTAAAAAAATTTTAATTTTTATATGAAAAAATTATTTTGCTCATATCTCCTAAACTAACCTTCCTAGAGCGAAAAGGACTTTAATTCGTGACCACCCCCAAAAAAATTTAAAAATCCACCCAAAACCTAAAAAATTGAAATTTTTATATGAAAAACTTCTTTTGCCCATATCTCCTAAACTAAGCGTCCTAGAGCAAAAAGGACTTTAATTCGTGACCACCCCCAAAAATTGAAAAATCCACCCAAAACCTAAAAAAAAATTAAATTTTTATATGAAAAACTTCTTTTGCCCATATCTCCTTAAATATGCATCCAAGAGCGAAAAGGACTTCAATTCGTGACCACCCCCAAAAAATCGAAAAATCCACCCAAAACTTAAAAAAATTTAAATTTTTATATGAAAAACTTCTTTTGCCCATATCTCCTTAAATATGCGTCCTAGAGCGAAAAGGACTTCAATTCGTGACCACCCCCAAAAAATCGAAAAATCCACCCAAAACATAAAAAAATTGAAATTTTTATATGAAAAACTTCTTTTGCCCATATCTCTTTAAATATGCGTCCTAGAACGAAAAGGACTTCAATTCGTGACCACCCCCAAAAAATTGAAAAATCCACCCAAAATCTAAAAAATTAAAATTTTTATATGAAAAATTTCTTTTGCCCATATCTCCTAAACTAAGCGTCCTAGAGCGAAAAGAACTTTAATTCGTGACCACCCCCAAAAAATTGAAAAATCCACCCAAAACCTAAAAAATTTAAATTTTTATATGAAAAACTTCTTTTGCCCATATCTCCTAAACTAAGCGTCCTAGAGCGAAACGGACTTTAATTCGTGTCCACCCCCAAAAAATCGAAAAATCCACACAAAACCTAAAAAAATTTAAATTTTTGTATGAAAAACTTCTTTTGCCCATATCTCCTAAACTAAGCGTCCTAGAGCAAAAAGGACTTTAAATCGTGACCACCCCCAAAAAAACGAAAAATCCACCCAAAATCTAAAAAAATTGAAATTTTTGTATGAAAGCCTTCTTTTGCCAATATCTCCTAAACTAAGCGTCCTAGAGCGAAAAGGACTTTAATTCGTGACCACCCCCAAAAAAACGAAAAATCCACCCAAAATCTAAAAAAATTGAAATTTTTGTATGAAATACTTCTTTTGCCCATATCTCCTTAAATATGCGTCCTAGAACGAAAAGGACTTCAATTCGTGACCACCCCCAAAAAATCGAAAAATACACCCAAAACCTAAAAAAATTTAAATTTTTATATGAAAAACTTATTTTGCTCATATCTCCTAAACTAAGCGTCCTAGAGCGAAAAGGACTTTAATTCGTGACCACCCCCAAAAATTGACCCAAAACCTAAACAATTTTAAATTTTTATATGAAAAACTTCTTTTGCCCATATCTCCTAAACTAAGCGTTCTAGAACGAAAAGGACTTTAATTCGTGACCACCCCCAAAAATTGAAAAATCCACCCAAAACCTAAAAAAATTTTAATTTTTATATGAAAAACTTCTTTTGCCCATATCTCCTTAAATATGCGTCCTAGAGCGAAAAGGACTTCAATTCGTGACCACCCCCAAAAATCAAAAAATCCACCCAAAACCTAAAAAAAATTGAAATTTTTATATCAAAAACTTCTTTTGCCCATATCTGCTAAACTAAGCGTCCTAGAACGAAAAGGACTTCAATTCGTGACCACCCCTAAAAAATCGAAAAATCCACCCAAAACCTAAAAAAATTTAAATTTTTGTATGAAAAATTTCTTTTGCCCATATCTCCTAAACTAAGCGTCCTAGAGCGAAAAGGACTTTAATTCGTGACCACCCCCAAAAAAATTTAAAAATCCACCCAAAACCTAAAAAATTGAAATTTTTATATGAAAAACTTCTTTTGCCCATATCTCCTTAAATATGCGTCCTAGAGCGAAAAAGACTTCAATTCGTGACCACCCCCAAAAAATCGAAAAATCCACCCAAAACCTAAAAAAATTTAAATTTTTATATGAAAAACTTATTTTGCTCATATCTCCTAAACTAACCTTCCTAGAGCGAAAAGGACTTTAATTCGTGACCACGCCCAAAAAAAATTTAAAATCCACCCAAAACCTAAAAAATTGAAATTTTTATATGAAAAACTTCTTTTGCCCATATCTCCTAAACTAAGCGTCCTAGAGCAAAAAGGACTTTAATTCGTGACCACCCCCAAAAATTGAAAAATCCACCCGAAACCTAAAAAAAATTAAATTTTTATATGAAAAACTTCTTTTGCCCATATCTCCTTAAATATGCATCCAAGAGCGAAAAGGACTTCAATTCGTGACCACCCCCAAAAAATCGAAAAATCCACCCAAAACCTAAAAAAATTTAAATTTTTATATGAAAAACTTCTTTTGCCCATATCTCCTTAAATATGCGTCCTAGAGCGAAAAGGACTTCAATTCGTGACCACCCCCAAAAAATCGAAAAATCCACCCAAAACATAAAAAAATTGAAATTTTTATATGAAAAACTTCTTTTGCCCATATCTCCTTAAATATGCGTCCTAGAGCGAAAAGGACTTCAATTCGTGACCACCCCCAAAAAATTGAAAAATCCACCCAAAATCTAAAAAATTAAAATTTTTATATGAAAAATTTCTTTTGCCCATATCTCCTAAACTAAGCGTCCTAGAGCGAAAAGAACTTTAATTCGTGACCACCCCCAAAAAATTGAAAAATCCACCCAAAACCTAAAAAATTTAAATTTTTATATGAAAAACTTCTTTTGCCCATATCTCCTAAACTAAGCGTCCTAGAGCGAAACGGACTTTAATTCGTGTCCACCCCCAAAAAATCGAAAAATCCACACAAAACCTAAAAAAATTTAAATTTTTGTATGAAAAACTTCTTTTGCCCATATCTCCTAAACTAAGCGTCCTAGAGCAAAAAGGACTTTAAATCGTGACCACCCCCAAAAAAACGAAAAATCCACCCAAAATCTAAAAAAATTGAAATTTTTGTATGAAAGCCTTCTTTTGCCAATATCTCCTAAACTAAGCGTCCTAGAGCGAAAAGGACTTTAATTCGTGACCACCCCCAAAAAAAACGAAAAATCCACCCAAAATCTAAAAAAATTGAAATTTTTGTATGAAATACTTCTTTTGCCCATATCTCCTTAAATATGCGTCCTAGAACGAAAAGGACTTCAATTCGTGAACACCCCCAAAAAATCGAAAAATACACCCAAAACCTAAAAAAATTTAAATTTTTATATGAAAAACTTATTTTGCTCATATCTCCTAAACTAAGCGTCCTAGAGCGAAAAGGACTTTAATTCGTGACCACCCCCAAAAATTGACCCAAAACCTAAACAATTTTAAATTTTTATATGAAAAACTTCTTTTGCCCATATCTCCTAAACTAAGCGTTCTAGAACGAAAAGGACTTTAATTCGTGACCACCCCCAAAAATTGAAAAATCCACCCAAAACCTAAAAAAATTTTAATTTTTATATGAAAAACTTCTTTTGCCCATATCTCCTTAAATATGCGTCCTAGAGCGAAAAGGACTTCAACTCGTGACCACCCCCAAAAATCAAAAAATCCACCCAAAACCTAAAAAAAATTGAAATTTTTATATGAAAAACTTCTTCTGCCCATATCTGCTAAACAAAGCGTCCTAGAACGAAAAGGACTTCAATTCGTGACCACCCCTAAAAAATCGAAAAATCCACCCAAAACCTAAAAAAATTGAAATTTTTATATGAAAAACTTCTTTTGCTCATATCTCCTAAACTAAGCGTCCTAGAGCGAAAAGGACTTTAATTCATGACCACCCCCAAAAATTGAAAAATCCACCCAAAACCTAAAAAAAATTAAATTTTTGTATGAAAAACTTCTTTTGCCCATATCTCCTTAAATATGCGTCCTAGAGCGAAAAGGACTTCAATTCGTGACCACCCCCAAAACATCGAAAAATCCACCCAAAACCAAAAAAATTTAAATTTTTATATGAAAAACTTCTTTTGCCCATATCTCCTAAACTAAGCATCCTAGAGCGAAAAGGACTTTAATTCGTGACCACCTCCAAAAAAACGAAAAATCCACCCAAAATCTAAAAAAATTGAAATTTTTATATGAAAAACTTCATTTGACCATATCTCCTTAAATATGCATCCTAGAGCGAAAAGGACTTCAACCCCCAAAAAATCGAAAAATCCACCCAAAACCTAAAAAAATTTAAATTTTTATATGAAAAACTTCTTTTGCCCATATCTCCTTAAATATGCGTCCTAGAGCGAAAAGGACTTCAATTCGTGACCACCCCCAAAAAAATTGAAAAATCCACCCAAAACCTAAAAAAATTAAATTTTTATATGAAAAACTTCTTTTGCCCATATCTCCTAAACTAAGCATCCTAGAGCGAAAAGGACTTCAATTCCAACCAAAACCTAAAAAAATTGAAATTTTTATATGAAAAACTTCTTTTGCCCATATCTCCTTAAATATGCGTCCTAGAGCGAAAAGGACTTCAATTCGTGACCACCCCCAAAAAATTGAAAAATCCATCCAAAACCTAAAAAAATTAAATTTTTATATGAAAAACTTCTTTTGTCCATATCTCCACCCCCAAAAAATTGAAAAATCCACCCAAAACCTAAAAAATTGAAATTTTTATATGAAAAACTTCTTTTGCCCATATCTCCTAAACTAAGCGTCCTAGAGCGAAAAGGACTTTAATTCGTGACCACCCCCAAAAAAATCGAAAAATCCACCCAAAACCTAAAAAAATTGAAATTTTTATATGAAAAACTTCTTTTGCCCATATCTCCTTAAATATGCGTCCTAGAGCGAAAAGGACTTCAATTCGTTACCACCCCCAAAAAATCAAAAAATCCACCCAAAACCAAAAAATTTAAATTTTTATATGAAAAACTTCTTTTGCCCATATCTCCTAAACTAAGCATCCTAGAGCGAAAAGGACTTTAATCCGTGACCACCTCCAAAAAAAACGAAAAATCCACCCAAAATCTAAAAAAATTGAAATTTTTATATGAAAAACTTCTTTTGACCATATCTCCTTAAATATGCATCCTAGAGCGAAAAGGACTTCAATTCGCGACCACCCCCAAAAAATCGAAAAATCCACCCAAAACCTAAAAAAATTTAAATTTTTATATGAAAAACTTCTTTTGCCCATATCTCCTTAAATATGCGTCCTAGAGCGAAAAGGACTTCAATTCGTGACCACCCCCAAAAAATTGAAAAATCCACCCAAAACCTAAAAAAATTAAATTTTTATATGAAAAACTTCTTTTGTCCATATCTCCTAAACTAAGCTCCTAGAGCGAAAAGGACTTCAATTCGTGACCACCCCCAAAAAATTGAAAAATCCACCCAAAACCTAAAAAATTGAAATTTTTATATGAAAAACTTCTTTTGCCCATATCTCCTAAACTAAGCGTCCTAGAGCGAAAAGGACTTTAATTCGTGACCACCCCCAAAAAAATTGAAAAATCCACCCAAAACCTAAAAAATTGAAATTTTTATATGAAAAACTTCTTTTGCCCATATCTCCTAAACTAAGCGTCCTAGAGCGAAAAGGACTTTAATTCGTGACCACCCCCAAAAAATTGAAAAATCCACCCAAACCTAAAAAAATTTAAATTTTTATATGAAAAACTTCTTTTGCCCATATCTCCTTAAATATGCATCCTAGAGCGAAAAGGACTTCAATTCGTGACCACCCCCAAAAAATCGAAAAATCCACCCAAAACCTAAAAAAATTGAAATTTTTATATGAAAAACTTCTTTTGCCCATATCTCCTTAAATATGCGTCCTAGAGCGAAAAGGACTTCAATTCGTTACCACCCCCAAAAAATCAAAAAATCCACCCAAAACCTAAAAAAAATGAAATTTTTATATGAAAAATTTCTTTTGTCCATATCTCCTTAAATATGCGTCCTAGAGCGAAAAGGACTTCAATTCGTGACCACCCCCAAAAAATTTAAAAATCCACCCAAAACCTAAAAAATTGAAATTTTTATATGAAAAACTTCTTTTGCCCATATCTCCTAAACTAAGCGTCCTAGCGCGAAAAGGACTTTAATTCGTGACCACCCCCAAAAATTGAAAAATCCACCCAAAACCTAAAAAAATTTAAATTTTTATATGAAAAACTTCTTTTGCCCATATCTCCTTAAATGTGCGTCCTAGAGCGAAAAGGACTTTAATTCGTGACCAACCCCCAAAAAATGATAAATCCACCCAAACCTAAAAAAAGTTAAATTTTTATATGAAAAACTTCTTTTGCCCATATCTCCTAAACTAAGCGTCCTAGAGCGAAAAGGACTTTAATTCGTGACTACCCCCAAAAATTGAAAAATCCACCCAAAACCTAAAAAAATTGAAATTTTTATATGAAAAACTTCTTTTGCCCATATCTCCTAAACTAAGCGTCCTAGAACGAAAAGGACTTTAATTCGTGACCACCCCCAAAAATTTAAAAATCCACCCAAAACCTAAAAAAATTTAAATTTTTATATGAAAAACTTCTTTTGTCCATATCTCCTTAAATATGCGTCCTAGAGCGAAAAGGACTTCAATTCGTGACCACCCCCAAAACTTCGAAAAATCCACCCAAAACCTAAAAAAATTTAAATTTTTATATGAAAAACTTCTTTTGCCCATATCTCCTAAACTAAGCGTCCTACAACGAAAAGGACTTCAATTCGTGACCACCCCTAAAAAATCATATAAAAATTGAAATTTTTATATGAAAAACTTCTTTTGCCCATATCTCTTAAACTACGCGTCCTAGAGCGAAAAGGACTTTAATTCGTGACCACCCCCAAAAAAATTGAAAAATCCACCCAAAACCTAAATTGAAAAATCCACCCAAAACCTAAAAATATATGAAAAACTTCTTTTGCCCATATCTCCTAAACTAAGCGTCCTAGAGCGAAAAGGACTTTAATTCGTGACCACCCCCAAAAATTGAAAAATCCACCCAAAACCTAAAAAAATTTAAATTTTTATATGAAAAACTTCTTTTGCCCATATCTCCTTAAATATGCGTCCTAGAGCGAAAAGGACTTCAATTCGTGACCACTCCCAAAAAATCGAAAAATCCACCCAAAACCTAAAAAAAATTAAATTTTTATATGAAAAACTTCTTTTGCTCATATCTCCTAAACTAAGCGTCCTAGAGCGAAAAGGACTTTAATTCGTGACCACCCCCAAAAATTGAAAAATCCACCCAAAACCTAAAAAAATTTAAATTTTTATATGAAATACTTATTTTGCCCATATCTCCTAAACTAAGCGTCCTAGAACGAAAAGGACTTTAATTCGTGACCACCCCCAAAAATTGAAAAATCCACCCAAAACCTAAAAAAATTTAAATTTTTATATGAAAAACTTCTTTTGCCCATATCTCCTAAACTAAGCGTCCTAGAACGAAAAGGACTTCAATTCGTGACCACCCCCAAAAAATCGAAAAATCCACCCAAAACCTAAAAAATTGAAATTTTTATATGAAAAACTTCTTTTGCCCATATCTCCTTAAATATGCGTCCTAGAGCGAAAAGGACTTCAATTCGTGACCACCCCCAAAAAATTGAAAAATCCACCCAAACCTAAAAAAATTTAAATTTTTATATGAAAAACTTCTTTTGCCCATATCTCCTTAAATATGCGTCCTAGAGCGAAAAGGACTTCAATTCGTGACCACCCCCAAAAAATCGAAAAATCCACCCAAAACCTAAAAAAATTTAAATTTTTATATGAAAAACTTCTTTTGCCCATATCTCCTTAAATATGCATCCTAGAGCGAAAAGGACTTCAATTCGTGACCACCCCCAAAAAATCGAAAAATCCCCCCAAAACCTAAAAAAATTGAAATTTTTATATGAAAAACTTCTTTTGCCCATATCTCCTTAAATATGCGTCCTAGAGCGAAAAGGACTTCAATTCGTTACCACCCCCAAAAAATCAAAAAATCCACCCAAAACCTAAAAAAAATGAAATTTTTATATGAAAAACTTCTTTTGTCCATATCTCCTTAAATATGCGTCCTAGAGCGAAAAGGACTTCAATTCGTGACCACCCCTAAAAAATCGAAAAATCCACCCAAAACCTAAAAAAATTGAAATTTTTATATGAAAAACTTCTTTTGCTCATATCTCCTAAACTAAGCGTCCTAGAGCGAAAAGGACTTTAATTCATGACCACCCCCAAAAATTGAAAAATAACCCAAAACCTAAAAAAATTTAAATTTTTGTATGAAAAACTTCTTTTGCCCATATCTCCTTAAATATGCGTCCTAGAGCGAAAAGGACTTCAATTCGTGACCACCCCCAAAAAATCAAAAAATCCACCCAAAACCTAAAAAAAAATGAAATTTTTATATGAAAAACTTCTTTTGTCCATATCTCCTTAAATATGCGTCCTAGAGCGAAAAGGACTTCAATTCGTGACCACCCCCAAAAAATTTAAAAATCCACCCAAAACCTAAAAAATTGAAATTTTTATATGAAAAACTTCTTTTGCCCATATCTCCTAAACTAAGCGTCCTAGAGCGAAAAGGTCTTTAATTCGTGACCACCCCCAAAAAATTTAAAAATCCGCCCAAACCTAAAAAAATTTAAATTTTTATATGAAAAACTTCTTTTGCCCATATCTCCTTAAATATGCGTCCTAGAGCGAAAAGGACTTCAATTCGTTACCACCCCCAAAAAATCAAAAAATCCACCCAAAACCTAAAAAAAATGAAATTTTTATATGAAAAACTTCTTTTGTCTATATCTCCTTAAATATGCGTCCTAGAGCGAAAAGGACTTCAATTCGTGACCACCCCCAAAAAATTGAAAAATCCACCCAAACCTAAAAAAATTTAAATTTTTATATGAAAAACTTCTTTTGTCCATATCTCCTTAAATATGCGTCCTAGAGCGAAAAGGACTTCAATTCGTGACCACCCCCACAAAATCGAAAAATCCACCCAAAACATAAAAAAATTTAAATTTTTATATGAAAAACTTATTTTGCTCATATCTCCTTAACTAAGCGTCCTAGAGCGAAAAGGACTTTAATTCGTGACCACCCCCAAAAAAACGAAAAATCCACCCAAAACCTTCAATTCGTGACCACCCCCAAAAAATCGAAAAATCCACCCAAAACCTAAAAAAATTTAAATTTTTATATGAAAAACTTCTTTTGCCCATATCTCCTTAAATATGCGTCCTAGAGCGAAAAGGACTTCAATTCGTGACCACCCCCAAAAAATCGAAAAATCCACCCAAAACCTAAAAAAATTAAATTTTTATATGAAAAACTTCTTTTGCTCATATCTCCTAAACTAAGCGTCCTAGAGCGAAAAGGACTTTAATTCGTGACCACCCCCAAAAATTGGAAAATCCACCCAAAACCTAAAAAAATTTAAATTTTTATATGAAAAACTTATTTTGCCCATATCTCCTAAACTAAGCGTCCTAGAACGAAAAGGACTTTAATTCGTGACCACCCCCAAAAATTGAAAAATCCACCCAAAACCTAAAAAAATTTAAATTTTTATATGAAAAACTTCTTTTGTCCATATCTCCTGAAATATGCGTCCTAGAGCGAAAAGGACTTCAATTCGTGACCACCCCCAAAAATCAAAAAATCCACCCAAAACCTAAAAAAATTGAAATTTTTATATGAAAAACTTCTTTTGCCCATATCTCCTAAACTAAGCGTCCTAGAACGAAAAGGACTTCAATTCGTGACCACCCCGAAAAAATCGAAAAATCCACCCAAAACCTAAAAAAATTGAAATTTTTATATGAAAAACTTCTTTTGCTCATATCTCCTAAACTAAGCGTCCTAGAGCGAAAAGGACTTTAATTCATGACCACCCCCAAAAATTGAAAAATTCACCCAAAACCTAAAAAAATTTAAATTTTTGTATGAAAAACTTCTTTTGCCCATATCTCCTTAAATATGCGTCCTAGAGCGAAAAGGACTTCAATTCGTGACCACCCCCAAAACTTCGAAAAATCCACCCAAAACCTAAAAAAATTGAAATTTTTATATGAAAAACTTCTTTTGCCAATATCTCCTTAAATATGCGCCCTAGAACGAAAAGGACTTCAATACGTGACCACCCCCAAAAAATCGGAAAATCCACCAATAACCTAAAAAATTGAAATTTTTATATGAAGAACTTCTTTTGCCCATATCTCCTAAACTAAGCGTCCTAGAGCGAAAAGGACTTCAATTCGTGACCACCCCTAAAAAATCGAAAAATCCACCCAAAACCTAAAAAAATTTAAATTTTTATATGAAAAACTTCTTTTGCCCATATCTCCTAAACTAAGCATCCTAGAGCGAAAAGGACTTTAATTCGTGACCACTCCCAAAAAAACGAAAAATCCACCCAAAATCTAAAAAAATTTAAATTTTTGTATGAAATACTTCTTTTGCCCATATCTCCTTAAATATGCGTCCTAGAGCGAAAAGGACTTCAATTCGTGACCACCCCCAAAAAATCGAAAAATCCACCCAAAACCTAAAAAATTGAAATTTTTATATGAAAAACTTCTTTTGCCCATATCTCCTTAAATATGCGTCCTAGAGCGAAAAGGACTTCAATTCGTGACCACCCCCAAAAAATTGAAAAATCCACCCAAACCTAAAAAAATTTAAATTTTTATATGAAAAACTTCTTTTGCCCATATCTCCTTAAATATGCGTCCTAGAGCGAAAAGGACTTCAATTCGTGACCACCCCCAAAAAATCGAAAAATCCACCCAAAACCTAAAAAATTGAAATTTTTATATGAAAAACTTCTTTTGCCCATATCTCCTTAAATATGCGTCCTAGAGCGAAAAGGACTTCAATTCGTGACCACCCCTAAAAAATCGAAAAATCCACCCAAAACCTAAAAAAATTGAAATTTTTATATGAAAAACTTCTTTTGCTCATATCTCCTAAACTAAGCGTCCTAGAGCGAAAAGGACTTTAATTCATGACCACCCCCAAAAATTGAAAAATAACCCAAAACCTAAAAAAATTTAAATTTTTGTATGAAAAACTTCTTTTGCCCATATCTCCTTAAATATGCGTCCTAGAGCGAAAAGGACTTCAATTCGTGACCACCCCCAAAAAATCAAAAAATCCACCCAAAACCTAAAAAAAAATGAAATTTTTATATGAAAAACTTCTTTTGTCCATATCTCCTTAAATATGCGTCCTAGAGCGAAAAGGACTTCAATTCGTGACCACCCCCAAAAAATTTAAAAATCCACCCAAAACCTAAAAAATTGAAATTTTTATATGAAAAACTTCTTTTGCCCATATCTCCTAAACTAAGCGTCCTAGAGCGAAAAGGTCTTTAATTCGTGACCACCCCCAAAAAATTTAAAAATCCGCCCAAACCTAAAAAAATTTAAATTTTTATATGAAAAACTTCTTTTGCCCATATCTCCTTAAATATGCGTCCTAGAGCGAAAAGGACTTCAATTCGTTACCACCCCCAAAAAATCAAAAAATCCACCCAAAACCTAAAAAAAATGAAATTTTTATATGAAAAACTTCTTTTGTCTATATCTCCTTAAATATGCGTCCTAGAGCGAAAAGGACTTCAATTCGTGACCACCCCCAAAAAATTGAAAAATCCACCCAAACCTAAAAAAATTTAAATTTTTATATGAAAAACTTCTTTTGTCCATATCTCCTTAAATATGCGTCCTAGAGCGAAAAGGACTTCAATTCGTGACCACCCCCACAAAATCGAAAAATCCACCCAAAACATAAAAAAATTTAAATTTTTATATGAAAAACTTATTTTGCTCATATCTCCTTAACTAAGCGTCCTAGAGCGAAAAGGACTTTAATTCGTGACCACCCCCAAAAAAACGAAAAATCCACCCAAAACCTTCAATTCGTGACCACCCCCAAAAAATCGAAAAATCCACCCAAAACCTAAAAAAATTTAAATTTTTATATGAAAAACTTCTTTTGCCCATATCTCCTTAAATATGCGTCCTAGAGCGAAAAGGACTTCAATTCGTGACCACCCCCAAAAAATCGAAAAATCCACCCAAAACCTAAAAAAATTAAATTTTTATATGAAAAACTTCTTTTGCTCATATCTCCTAAACTAAGCGTCCTAGAGCGAAAAGGACTTTAATTCGTGACCACCCCCAAAAATTGGAAAATCCACCCAAAACCTAAAAAAATTTAAATTTTTATATGAAAAACTTATTTTGCCCATATCTCCTAAACTAAGCGTCCTAGAACGAAAAGGACTTTAATTCGTGACCACCCCCAAAAATTGAAAAATCCACCCAAAACCTAAAAAAATTTAAATTTTTATATGAAAAACTTCTTTTGTCCATATCTCCTGAAATATGCGTCCTAGAGCGAAAAGGACTTCAATTCGTGACCACCCCCAAAAATCAAAAAATCCACCCAAAACCTAAAAAAATTGAAATTTTTATATGAAAAACTTCTTTTGCCCATATCTCCTAAACTAAGCGTCCTAGAACGAAAAGGACTTCAATTCGTGACCACCCCGAAAAAATCGAAAAATCCACCCAAAACCTAAAAAAATTGAAATTTTTATATGAAAAACTTCTTTTGCTCATATCTCCTAAACTAAGCGTCCTAGAGCGAAAAGGACTTTAATTCATGACCACCCCCAAAAATTGAAAAATTCACCCAAAACCTAAAAAAATTTAAATTTTTGTATGAAAAACTTCTTTTGCCCATATCTCCTTAAATATGCGTCCTAGAGCGAAAAGGACTTCAATTCGTGACCACCCCCAAAACTTCGAAAAATCCACCCAAAACCTAAAAAAATTGAAATTTTTATATGAAAAACTTCTTTTGCCAATATCTCCTTAAATATGCGCCCTAGAACGAAAAGGACTTCAATACGTGACCACCCCCAAAAAATCGGAAAATCCACCAATAACCTAAAAAATTGAAATTTTTATATGAAGAACTTCTTTTGCCCATATCTCCTAAACTAAGCGTCCTAGAGCGAAAAGGACTTCAATTCGTGACCACCCCTAAAAAATCGAAAAATCCACCCAAAACCTAAAAAAATTTAAATTTTTATATGAAAAACTTCTTTTGCCCATATCTCCTAAACTAAGCATCCTAGAGCGAAAAGGACTTTAATTCGTGACCACTCCCAAAAAAACGAAAAATCCACCCAAAATCTAAAAAAATTTAAATTTTTGTATGAAATACTTCTTTTGCCCATATCTCCTTAAATATGCGTCCTAGAGCGAAAAGGACTTCAATTCGTGACCACCCCCAAAAAATCGAAAAATCCACCCAAAACCTAAAAAATTGAAATTTTTATATGAAAAACTTCTTTTGCCCATATCTCCTTAAATATGCGTCCTAGAGCGAAAAGGACTTCAATTCGTGACCACCCCCAAAAAATTGAAAAATCCACCCAAACCTAAAAAAATTTAAATTTTTATATGAAAAACTTCTTTTGCCCATATCTCCTTAAATATGCGTCCTAGAGCGAAAAGGACTTCAATTCGTGACCACCCCCAAAAAATCGAAAAATCCACCCAAAACCTAAAAAATTGAAATTTTTATATGAAAAACTTCTTTTGCCCATATCTCCTTAAATATGCGTCCTAGAGCGAAAAGGACTTCAATTCGTGACCACCCCCAAAAAATTGAAAAATCCACCCAAACCTAAAAAAATTTAAATTTTTATATGAAAAACTTCTTTTGCCCATATCTCCTTAAATATGCGTCCTAGAGCGAAAAGGACTTCAATTCGTGACCACCCCCAAAAAATCGAAAAATCCACCCAAAACCTAAAAAAATTTAAATTTTTATATGAAAAACTTCTTTTGCCCATATCTCCTTAAATATGCATCCTAGAGCGAAAAGGACTTGAATTCGTGACCACCCCCAAAAAATCGAAAAATCCCCCCAAAACCTAAAAAAATTGAAATTTTTATATGAAAAACTACTTTTGCCCATATCTCCTTAAATATGCGTCCTAGAGCGAAAAGGACTTCAATTCGTTACCACCCCCAAAAAATCAAAAAATCCACCCAAAACCTAAAAAAAATGAAATTTTTATATGAAAAACTTCTTTTGTCCATATCTCCTTAAATATGCGTCCTAGAGCGAAAAGGACTTCAATTCGTGACCACCCCTAAAAAATCGAAAAATCCACCCAAAACCTAAAAAAATTGAAATTTTTATATGAAAAACTTCTTTTGCTCATATCTCCTAAACTAAGCGTCCTAGAGCGAAAAGGACTTTAATTCATGACCACCCCCAAAAATTGAAAAATTCACCCAAAACCTAAAAAAATTTAAATTTTTGTATGAAAAACTTCTTTTGCCCATATCTCCTTAAATATGCGTCCTAGAGCGAAAAGGACTTCAATTCGTGACCACCCCCAAAAAATCAAAAAATCCACCCAAAACCTAAAAAAAATGAAATTTTTATATGAAAAACTTCTTTTGTCCATATCTCCTTAAATATGCGTCCTAGAGCGAAAAGGACTTCAATTCGTGACCACCCCCAAAAAATTTAAAAATCCACCCAAAACCTAAAAAATTGAAATTTTTATATGAAAAACTTCTTTTGCCCATATCTCCTAAACTAAGCGTCCTAGAGCGAAAAGGACTTTAATTCGTGACCACCCCCAAAAATTGAAAAATCCACCCAAAACCTAAAAAAATTTAAATTTTTATATGAAAAACTTCTTTTGCCCATATCTCCTTAAATATGCGTCCTAGAGCGAAAAGGACTTCAATTCGTGACCACTCCCAAAAAATCGAAAAATCCACCCAAAACCTAAAAAAATTAAATTTTTATATGAAAAACTTCTTTTGCTCATATCTCCTAAACTAAGCGTCCTAGAGCGAAAAGGACTTTAATTCGTGACCACCCCCAAAAATTGGAAAATCCACCCAAAACCTAAAAAAATTTAAATTTTTATATGAAAAACTTATTTTGCCCATATCTCCTAAACTAAGCGTCCTAGAACGAAAAGGACTTTAATTCGTGACCACCCCCAAAAATTGAAAAATCCACCCAAAACCTAAAAAAATTTAAATTTTTATATGAAAAACTTCTTTTGTCCATATCTCCTTAAATATGCGTCCTAGAGCGAAAAGGACTTCAATTCGTGACCACCCCCAAAAATCAAAAAATCCACCCAAAACCTAAAAAAATTGAAATTTTTATATGAAAAACTTCTTTTGCCCATATCTCCTAAACTAAGCGTCCTAGAACGAAAAGGACTTCAATTCGTGACCACCCCTAAAAAATCGAAAAATCCACCCAAAACCTAAAAAAATTGAAATTTTTATATGAAAAACTTCTTTTGCTCATATCTCCTAAACTAAGCGTCCTAGAGCGAAAAGGACTTTAATTCATGACCACCCCCAAAAATTGAAAAATTCACCCAAAACCTAAAAAAATTTAAATTTTTGTATGAAAAACTTCTTTTGCCCATATCTCCTTAAATATGCGTCCTAGAGCGAAAAGGACTTCAATTCGTGACCACCCCCCAAAACTTCGAAAAATCCACCCATAACCTAAAAAAATTGAAATTTTTATATGAAAAACTTCTTTTGCCAATATCTCCTTAAATATGCGCCCTAGAACGAAAAGGACTTCAATACGTGACCACCCCCAAAAAATCGGAAAATCCACCAATAACCTAAAAAATTGAAATTTTTATATGAAAAACTTCTTTTGCCCATATCTCCTTAAATATGCGTCCTAGAGCGAAAAGGACTTCAATTCGTTACCACCCCCAAAAAATCGAAAAATCCACCCAAAACCTAAAAAATTGAAATTTTTATATGAAAAACTTCTTTTGCTCATATCTCCTAAACTAAGCGTCCTAGAGCGAAAAGGACTTTAATTCATGACCACCCCCAAAAATTGAAAAATTCACCCAAAACCTAAAAAAATTTAAATTTTTGTATGAAAAACTTCTTTTGCCCATATCTCCTTAAATATGCGTCCTAGAGCGAAAAGGACTTCAATTCGTGACCACCCCCAAAACTTCGAAAAATCCACCCAAAACCTAAAAAAATTGAAATTTTTATATGAAAAACTTCTTTTGCCAATATCTCCTTAAATATGCGCCCTAGAACGAAAAGGACTTCAATTCGTGACCACCCCCAAAAAATCGGAAAATCCACCAATAACCTAAAAAATTGAAATTTTTATATGAAAAACTTCTTTTGCCCATATCTCCTAAACTAAGCGTCCTAGAACGAAAAGGACTTCAATTCGTGACCACCCCTAAAAAATCGAAAAATCCACCCAAAACCTAAAAAATTGAAATTTTTATATGAAAAACTTCTTTTGCCCATATCTCCTAAACTAAGCATCCTAGAGCGAAAAGGACTTTAATTCGTGACCACCCCCAAAAAAACGAAAAATCCACCCAAAATCTAAAAAAATTTAAATTTTTGTATGAAATACTTCTTTTGCCCATATCTCCTTAAATATGCGTCCTAGAGCGAAAAGGACTTCAATTCGTGACCACCCCCAAAAAATCGAAAAATCCACCCAAAACCTAAAAAATTGAAATTTTTATATGAAAAACTTCTTTTGCCCATATCTCCTTAAATATGCGTCCTAGAGCGAAAAGGACTTCAATTCGTGACCACCCCCAAAAAATTGAAAAATCCACCCAAACCTAAAAAAATTTAAATTTTTATATGAAAAACTTCTTTTGCCCATATCTCCTAAACTAAGCGTCCTAGAACGAAAAGGACTTCAATTCGTGACCACCCCCAAAAAAACGAAAAATCCACCCAAAACCTAAAAAATTGAAATTTTTATATGAAAAACTTCTTTTGCCCATATCTCCTTAAATATGCGTCCTAGAGCGAAAAGGACTTCAATTCGTGACCACCCCCAAAAAATTGAAAAATCCACCCAAACCTAAAAAAATTTAAATTTTTATATGAAAAACTTCTTTTGCCCATATCTCCTTAAATATGCGTCCTAGAGCGAAAAGGACTTCAATTCGTGACCACCCCCAAAAAATCGAAAAATCCACCCAAAACCTAAAAAATTGAAATTTTTATATGAAAAACTTCTTTTGCCCATATCTCCTTAAATATGCGTCCTAGAGCGAAAAGGACTTCAATTCGTGACCACCCCCAAAAAATTGAAAAATCCACCCAAACCTAAAAAAATTTAAATTTTTATATGAAAAACTTCTTTTGCCCATATCTCCTTAAATATGCGTCCTAGAGCGAAAAGGACTTCAATTCGTGACCACCCCCAAAAATTGAAAAATTCACCCAAAACCTAAAAAAATTTAAATTTTTGTATGAAAAACTTCTTTTGCCCATATCTCCTTAAATATGCGTCCTAGAGCGAAAAGGACTTCAATTCGTGACCACACCCAAAACTTCGAAAAATCCACCCATAACCTAAAAAAATTGAAATTTTTATATGAAAAACTTCTTTTGCCAATATCTCCTTAAATATGCGCCCTAGAACGAAAAGGACTTCAATACGTGACCACCCCCAAAAAATCGAAAAATCCACCCAAAACCTAAAAAATTGAAATTTTTATATGAAAAACTTCTTTTGCCCATATCTCCTTAAATATGCGTCCTAGAGCGAAAAGGACTTCAATTCGTGACCACCCCCAAAAAATCAAAAAATCCACCCAAAACCTAAAAAAAATGAAATTTTTATATGAAAAACTTCTTTTGTCCATATCTCCTTAAATATGCGTCCTAGAGCGAAAAGGACTTCAATTCGTGACCACCCCTAAAAAATCGAAAAATCCACCCAAAACCTAAAAAAATTGAAATTTTTATATGAAAAACTTCTTTTGCTCATATCTCCTAAACTAAGCGTCCTAGAGCGAAAAGGACTTTAATTCATGACCACCCCCAAAAATTGAAAAATTCACCCAAAACCTAAAAAAATTTAAATTTTTGTATGAAAAACTTCTTTTGCCCATATCTCCTTAAATATGCGTCCTAGAGCGAAAAGGACTTCAATTCGTGACCACCCCCAAAAAATCAAAAAATCCACCCAAAACCTAAAAAAAAATGAAATTTTTATATGAAAAACTTCTTTTGTCCATATCTCCTTAAATATGCGTCCTAGAGCGAAAAGGACTTCAATTCGTGACCACCCCCAAAAAATTTAAAAATCCACCCAAAACCTAAAAAATTGAAATTTTTATATGAAAAACTTCTTTTGCCCATATCTCCTAAACTAAGCGTCCTAGAGCGAAAAGGACTTTAATTCGTGACCACCCCCAAAAATTGAAAAATCCACCCAAAACCTAAAAAAATTTAAATTTTTATATGAAAAACTTCTTTTGCCCATATCTCCTTAAATATGCGTCCTAGAGCGAAAAGGACTTCAATTCGTGACCACTCCCAAAAAATCGAAAAATCCACCCAAAACCTAAAAAAATTAAATTTTTATATGAAAAACTTCTTTTGCTCATATCTCCTAAACTAAGCGTCCTAGAGCGAAAAGGACTTTAATTCGTGACCACCCCCAAAAATTGGAAAATCCACCCAAAACCTAAAAAAATTTAAATTTTTATATGAAAAACTTCTTTTGCCCATATCTCCTAAACTAAGCGTCCTAGAACGAAAAGGACTTTAATTCGTGACCACCCCCAAAAATTGAAAAATCCACCCAAAACCTAAAAAAATTTAAATTTTTATATGAAAAACTTCTTTTGTCCATATCTCCTTAAATATGCGTCCTAGAGCGAAAAGGACTTCAATTCGTGACCACCCCCAAAAATCAAAAAATCCACCCAAAACCTAAAAAAATTGAAATTTTTATATGAAAAACTTCTTTTGCCCATATCTCCTAAACTAAGCGTCCTAGAACGAAAAGGACTTCAATTCGTGACCACCCCTAAAAAATCGAAAAATCCACCCAAAACCTAAAAAAATTGAAATTTTTATATGAAAAACTTCTTTTGCTCATATCTCCTAAACTAAGCGTCCTAGAGCGAAAAGGACTTTAATTCATGACCACCCCCAAAAATTGAAAAATTCACCCAAAACCTAAAAAAATTTAAATTTTTGTATGAAAAACTTCTTTTGCCCATATCTCCTTAAATATGCGTCCTAGAGCGAAAAGGACTTCAATTCGTGACCACCCCCAAAACTTCGAAAAATCCACCCATAACCTAAAAAAATTGAAATTTTTATATGAAAAACTTCTTTTGCCAATATCTCCTTAAATATGCGCCCTAGAACGAAAAGGACTTCAATACGTGACCACCCCCAAAAAATCGGAAAATCCACCAATAACCTAAAAAATTGAAATTTTTATATGAAAAACTTCTTTTGCCCATATCTCCTTAAATATGCGTCCTAGAGCGAAAAGGACTTCAATTCGTTACCACCCCCAAAAAATCGAAAAATCCACCCAAAACCTAAAAAATTGAAATTTTTATATGAAAAACTTCTTTTGCTCATATCTCCTAAACTAAGCGTCCTAGAGCGAAAAGGACTTTAATTCATGACCACCCCCAAAAATTGAAAAATTCACCCAAAACCTAAAAAAATTTAAATTTTTGTATGAAAAACTTCTTTTGCCCATATCTCCTTAAATATGCGTCCTAGAGCGAAAAGGACTTCAATTCGTGACCACCCCCAAAACTTCGAAAAATCCACCCAAAACCTAAAAAAATTGAAATTTTTATATGAAAAACTTCTTTTGCCAATATCTCCTTAAATATGCGCCCTAGAACGAAAAGGACTTCAATACGTGACCACCCCCAAAAAATCGGAAAATCCACCAATAACCTAAAAAATTGAAATTTTTATATGAAAAACTTCTTTTGCCCATATCTCCTAAACTAAGCGTCCTAGAACGAAAAGGACTTCAATTCGTGACCACCCCTAAAAAATCGAAAAATCCACCCAAAACCTAAAAAAATTGAAATTTTTATATGAAAAACTTCTTTTGCCCATATCTCCTAAACTAAGCATCCTAGAGCGAAAAGGACTTTAATTCGTGACCACCCCCAAAAAAACGAAAAATCCACCCAAAATCTAAAAAAATTTAAATTTTTGTATGAAATACTTCTTTTGCCCATATCTCCTTAAATATGCGTCCTAGAGCGAAAAGGACTTCAATTCGTGACCACCCCCAAAAAATCGAAAAATCCACCCAAAACCTAAAAAATTGAAATTTTTATATGAAAAACTTCTTTTGCCCATATCTCCTTAAATATGCGTCCTAGAGCGAAAAGGACTTCAATTCGTGACCACCACCAAAAAATTGAAAAATCCACCCAAACCTAAAAAAATTTAAATTTTTATATGAAAAACTTCTTTTGCCCATATCTCCTAAACTAAGCGTCCTAGAACGAAAAGGACTTCAATTCGTGACCACCCCCAAAAAAACGAAAAATCCACCCAAAACCTAAAAAATTGAAATTTTTATATGAAAAACTTCTTTTGCCCATATCTCCTTAAATATGCGTCCTAGAGCGAAAAGGACTTCAATTCGTGACCACCCCTAAAAAATTGAAAAATCCACCCAAACCTAAAAAAATTTAAATTTTTATATGAAAAACTTCTTTTGCCCATATCTCCTTAAATATGCGTCCTAGAGCGAAAAGGACTTCAATTCGTGACCACCCCCAAAAAATCGAAAAATCCACCCAAAACCTAAAAAATTGAAATTTTTATATGAAAAACTTCTTTTGCCCATATCTCCTTAAATATGCGTCCTAGAGCGAAAAGGACTTCAATTCGTGACCACCCCCAAAAAATTGAAAAATCCACCCAAACCTAAAAAAATTTAAATTTTTATATGAAAAACTTCTTTTGTCCATATCTCCTTAAATATGCGTCCTAGAGCGAAAAGGACTTCAATTCGTGACCACCCCCAAAAAATTTAAAAATCCACCCAAAACCTAAAAAATTGAAATTTTTATATGAAAAACTTCTTTTGCCCATATCTCCTAAACTAAGCGTCCTAGAGCGAAAAGGACTTTAATTCGTGACCACCCCCAAAAATTGAAAAATCCACCCAAAACCTAAAAAAATTTAAATTTTTATATGAAAAACTTCTTTTGCCCATATCTCCTTAAATATGCGTCCTAGAGCGAAAAGGACTTCAATTCGTGACCACTCCCAAAAAATCGAAAAATCCACCCAAAACCTAAAAAAATTAAATTTTTATATGAAAAACTTCTTTTGCTCATATCTCCTAAACTAAGCGTCCTAGAGCGAAAAGGACTTTAATTCGTGACCACCCCCAAAAATTGGAAAATCCACCCAAAACCTAAAAAAATTTAAATTTTTATATGAAAAACTTCTTTTGCCCATATCTCCTAAACTAAGCGTCCTAGAACGAAAAGGACTTTAATTCGTGACCACCCCCAAAAATTGAAAAATCCACCCAAAACCTAAAAAAATTTAAATTTTTATATGAAAAACTTCTTTTGTCCATATCTCCTTAAATATGCGTCCTAGAGCGAAAAGGACTTCAATTCGTGACCACCCCCAAAAATCAAAAAATCCACCCAAAACCTAAAAAAATTGAAATTTTTATATGAAAAACTTCTTTTGCCCATATCTCCTAAACTAAGCGTCCTAGAACGAAAAGGACTTCAATTCGTGACCACCCCTAAAAAATCGAAAAATCCACCCAAAACCTAAAAAAATTGAAATTTTTATATGAAAAACTTCTTTTGCTCATATCTCCTAAACTAAGCGTCCTAGAGCGAAAAGGACTTTAATTCATGACCACCCCCAAAAATTGAAAAATTCACCCAAAACCTAAAAAAATTTAAATTTTTGTATGAAAAACTTCTTTTGCCCATATCTCCTTAAATATGCGTCCTAGAGCGAAAAGGACTTCAATTCGTGACCACCCCCAAAACTTCGAAAAATCCACCCATAACCTAAAAAAATTGAAATTTTTATATGAAAAACTTCTTTTGCCAATATCTCCTTAAATATGCGCCCTAGAACGAAAAGGACTTCAATACGTGACCACCCCCAAAAAATCGGAAAATCCACCAATAACCTAAAAAATTGAAATTTTTATATGAAAAACTTCTTTTGCCCATATCTCCTTAAATATGCGTCCTAGAGCGAAAAGGACTTCAATTCGTTACCACCCCCAAAAAATCGAAAAATCCACCCAAAACCTAAAAAATTGAAATTTTTATATGAAAAACTTCTTTTGCTCATATCTCCTAAACTAAGCGTCCTAGAGCGAAAAGGACTTTAATTCATGACCACCCCCAAAAATTGAAAAATTCACCCAAAACCTAAAAAAATTTAAATTTTTGTATGAAAAACTTCTTTTGCCCATATCTCCTTAAATATGCGTCCTAGAGCGAAAAGGACTTCAATTCGTGACCACCCCCAAAACTTCGAAAAATCCACCCAAAACCTAAAAAAATTGAAATTTTTATATGAAAAACTTCTTTTGCCAATATCTCCTTAAATATGCGCCCTAGAACGAAAAGGACTTCAATACGTGACCACCCCCAAAAAATCGGAAAATCCACCAATAACCTAAAAAATTGAAATTTTTATATGAAAAACTTCTTTTGCCCATATCTCCTAAACTAAGCGTCCTAGAACGAAAAGGACTTCAATTCGTGACCACCCCTAAAAAATCGAAAAATCCACCCAAAACCTAAAAAAATTGAAATTTTTATATGAAAAACTTCTTTTGCCCATATCTCCTAAACTAAGCATCCTAGAGCGAAAAGGACTTTAATTCGTGACCACCCCCAAAAAAACGAAAAATCCACCCAAAATCTAAAAAAATTTAAATTTTTGTATGAAATACTTCTTTTGCCCATATCTCCTTAAATATGCGTCCTAGAGCGAAAAGGACTTCAATTCGTGACCACCCCCAAAAAATCGAAAAATCCACCCAAAACCTAAAATATTGAAATTTTTATATGAAAAACTTCTTTTGCCCATATCTCCTTAAATATGCGTCCTAGAGCGAAAAGGACTTCAATTCGTGACCACCCCCAAAAAATTGAAAAATCCACCCAAACCTAAAAAAATTTAAATTTTTATATGAAAAACTTCTTTTGCCCATATCTCCTAAACTAAGCGTCCTAGAACGAAAAGGACTTCAATTCGTGACCACCCCCAAAAAAACGAAAAATCCACCCAAAACCTAAAAAATTGAAATTTTTATATGAAAAACTTCTTTTGCCCATATCTCCTTAAATATGCGTCCTAGAGCGAAAAGGACTTCAATTCGTGACCACCCCTAAAAAATTGAAAAATCCACCCAAACCTAAAAAAATTTAAATTTTTATATGAAAAACTTCTTTTGCCCATATCTCCTTAAATATGCGTCCTAGAGCGAAAAGGACTTCAATTCGTGACCACCCCCAAAAAATCGAAAAATCCACCCAAAACCTAAAAAATTGAAATTTTTATATGAAAAACTTCTTTTGCCCATATCTCCTTAAATATGCGTCCTAGAGCGAAAAGGACTTCAATTCGTGACCACCCCCAAAAAATTGAAAAATCCACCCAAACCTAAAAAAATTTAAATTTTTATATGAAAAACTTCTTTTGCCCATATTTCCTTAAATATGCGTCCTAGAGCGAAAAGGACTTCAATTCGTGACCACCCCCAAAAATTGAAAAATTCACCCAAAACCTAAAAAAATTTAAATTTTTGTATGAAAAACTTCTTTTGCCCATATCTCCTTAAATATGCGTCCTAGAGCGAAAAGGACTTCAATTCGTGACCACCCCCAAAACTTCGAAAAATCCACCCATAACCTAAAAAAATTGAAATTTTTATATGAAAAACTTCTTTTGCCAATATCTCCTTAAATATGCGCCCTAGAACGAAAAGGACTTCAATACGTGACCACCCCCAAAAAATCGAAAAATCCACCCAAAACCTAAAAAATTGAAATTTTTATATGAAAAACTTCTTTTGCCCATATCTCCTTAAATATGCGTCCTAGAGCGAAAAGGACTTCAATTCGTGACCACCCCCAAAAAATCGAAAAATCCACCCAAAACCTAAAAAAATTTAAATTTTTATATGAAAAACTTCTTTTGCCCATATCTCCTTAAATATGCATCCTAGAGCGAAAAGGACTTCAATTCGTGACCACCCCCAAAAAATCGAAAAATCCCCCCAAAACCTAAGAAAATTGAAATTTTTATATGAAAAACTTCTTTTGCCCATATCTCCTTAAATATGCGTCCTAGAGCGAAAAGGACTTCAATTCGTTACCACCCCCAAAAAATCAAAAAATCCACCCAAAACCTAAAACATTTTAAATTTTTATATGAAAAACTTCTTTTGCCCATATCTCCTTAAATATGCGTCCTAGAGCGAAAAGGACTTCAATTCGTGACCACCCCCAAAAAATCGAAAAATCCACCCAAAACCTAAAAAAAATGAAATTTTTATATGAAAAACTTCTTTTGACCATATCTCCTTAAATATGCATCCTAGAGCGAAAAGGACGTCAATTCGTGACCACCCCCAAAAAATCGAAAAATCCGCCCATATCTCCTAAACTAAGCGTCCTAGGGCGAAAAGGACTTTAATTCGTGACCACCCCCAAAAATTGAAAAATCCACCCAAAACCTAAAAAAATTTAAATTTTTATATGAAAAACTTCTTTTGCCCATATCTCCTTAAATATGCGTCCTAGAGCGAAAAGGACTTCAATTCGTGACCACTCCCAAAAAATCGAAAAATCCACCCAAAACCTAAAAAAAATTAAATTTTTATATGAAAAACTTCTTTTGCTCATATCTCCTAAACTAAGCGTCCTAGAGCGAAAAGGACTTTAATTCGTGACCACCCCCAAAAATTGAAAAATCCACCCAAAACCTAAAAAATTTTAAATTTTTATATGAAAAACTTCTTTTGCCCATATCTCCTTAAATATGCGTCCTAGAGCGAAAAGGACTTCAATTCGTCACCACCCCCAAAAATCGAAAAATCCACCCAAAACCTAAAAAAATTGAAATTTTTATATGAAAAACTTCTTTTGCTCATATCTCCTAAACTAAGCGTCCTAGAGCGAAAAGGACTTTAATTCATGAGCACCCCCAAAAATTGAAAAATTCACCCAAAACATAAAAAAATTTAAATTTTTGTATGAAAAACTTCTTTTGCCATATCTCCTTAAATATGCGTCCTAGAGCGAAAAGGACTTCAATTCGTGACCACCCCCAAAACTTCGAAAAATCCACCAAAAACCTAAAAAAATTGAAATTTTTATATGAAAAACTTCTTTTGCCCATATCTCCTTAAATATGCGCCCTAGAACGAAAAGGACTTCAATACGTGACCACCCCCAAAAAATCGGAAAATCCACCCATAACCTAAAAAAATTAAATTTTTATATGAAAAACTTCTTTTGCCCATATCTCCTAAACTAAGCATCCTAGAGCGAAAAGGACTTTAATTCGTGACCACCCCCAAAAAAACGAAAAATCCACCCAAAATCTAAAAAAAATTGAAATTTTTGTATGAAATACTTCTTTTGCCCATATCTCCTTAAATATGCGTCCTAGAGCGAAAAGGACTTCAATTCGTGACCACCCCCAAAAAATCGAAAAATCCACCCAAAACCTAAAAAATTGAAATTTTTATATGAAAAACTTCTTTTGCCCATATCTCCTTAAATATGCGTCCTAGAGCGAAAAGGACTTCAATTCGTGACCACTTATTTTGCCCATATCTCTTAAACTAAGCGTCCTAGAGCGAAAAGGACTTTATTTCGTGACCACCCCCAAAAAAATTTAAAAATCCACCCAAAACCTAAAAAAATTAAATTTTTATATGAAAAACTTCTTTTGCCAATATCTCCTAAACTAAGCATCCTAGAGCGAAAAGGACTTCAATTCGTGGCCACCCCCAAAAAATTGAAAAATCCACCCAAAACCTAAAAAATTTAAATTTTTATATGAAAAACTTCTTTTGCCCATATCTCCTTAAATATGCGTCCTAGAGCGAAAAGGACTTCAATTCGTGACCACCCCCAAAAAATTGAAAAATCCACCCAAAACCTAAAAAATTGAAATTTTTATATGAAAAACTTATTTTGCCCATATCTCTTAAACTAAGCGTCCTAGAGCGAAAAGGACTTTAATTCGTGACCACCCCATAAAAATTGAAAAAATCCACCCAAAACCTAAAAAAATTAAATTTTTATATGAAAAACTTCTTTTGCCCAAATCTCCTAAACTAAGCATCCTAGAGCGAAAAGGACTTCAATTCGTGACCACCCCCAAAAAAATTGAAAAATCCACCCAAAACCTAAAAAATTGAAATTTTTATATGAAAAACTTCTTTTGCCCATATCTCCTAAACTAAGCGTCCTAGAGCGAAAAGGACTTTAATTCGTGACCACCCCCAAAAAAATTGAAAAGTCCACCCAAAACCTAAAAAATTGAAATTTTTATATGAAAAACTTCTTTTGCCCATATCTCCTAAACTAAGCGAAAAGGACTTTAATTCGTGACCACCCCCAAAAATTGAAAAATCCACCCAAAACCTAAAAAAAATTAAATTTTTATATGGAAAACTTCTTTTGCCCATATCTCCTTAAATATGCGTCCTAGAGCGAAAAGGACTTCAATTCGTGACCACCCCCAAAAATTGAAAAATCCACCCAAAACCTAAAAAAAATTAAATTTTTATATGAAAAACTTCTTTTGCTCATATCTCCTAAACTAAGCGTCCTAGAGCGAAAAGGACTTTAATTCGTGACCACCCCCAAAAATTGAAAAATCCACCCAAAACCTAAAAAAAATTTAAATTTTTATATGGAAAACTTCTTTTGCCCATATCTCCTTAAATATGCGTCCTAGAACGAAAAGGACTTCAATTCGTGACCACCCCCAAAAAATCGAAAAATCCACCCAAAACATAAAAAAATTGAAATTTTTATATGAAAAACTTCTTTTGTCCATATCTCCTTAAATATGCGTGCTAGAGCGAAAAGGACTTCAATTCGTGGCCACCCCCAACAAATTGAAAAATCCACCCAAAACCTAAAAAAATTTAAATTTTTGCATGAAAAACTTCTTTTGCCCATATCTCCTTAAATATGCGCCCTAGAGCGAAAAGGACTTCAATTCGTGACCACCCCCAAAAAATCGAAAAATCCACCCAAAATCTAAAAAAATTGAAATTTTTATATGAAAAACTTCTTTTGCCCATATCTCCTTAAATATGCGCCCTAGAACGAAAAGGACTTCAATACGTGACCACCCCCAAAAAATCGAAAAATCCACCCAAAACCTAAAAAAATTAAATTTTTATATGAAAAACTTCTTTTGCCCATATCTCCTAAACTAAGCATCCTAGAACGAAAAGGACTTTAATTCGTGACCACCCCCAAAAAATCGAAAAATCCACCCAAAACCTAAAAAAATTGAAATTTTTATATGAAAAACTTCTTTTGCCCATATCTCCTTAAATATGCGTCCTAGAGCGAAAAGGACTTCAATTCGTGACCACCCCCAAAAAATTGAAAAATCCACCCAAAACCTAAAAAATTGAAATTTTTATATGAAAAACTTATTTTGCCCATATCTCTTAAACTAAGCGTCCTAGAGCGAAAAGGACTTTAATTCGTGACCACCCCCAAAAAAATTGAAAAATCCACCCAAAACCTAAAAAAATTAAATTTTTATATGAAAAACTTCTTTTGCCCATATCTCCTAAACTAAGCATCCTAGAGCGAAAAGGACTTCAATTCGTGACCACCTCCAAAAAATTGAAAAATGCACCCAAAACCTAAAAAATTGAAATTTTTATATGAAAAACTTCTTTTGCCCATATCTCCCAAACCTCAAAAAATTTAATATTTTTATATAAAAAACTTCTTTTGCCCATATCTCCTTAAATATGCGTCCTAGAGCGAAAAGGACTTCAATTCGTGACCACCCCCAAAAAATCGAAAAATCCACCCAAAACCTAAAAAAATTTAAATTTTTATATGAAAAACTTCTTTTGCTCATATCTCCTAAATTAAGCGTCCTAGAGCGAAAAGGACTTTAATTCGTGACCACCCCCAAAAATTGAAAAATCCACCCAAAATCTAAAAAAAATTAAATTTTTATATGGAAAACTTCTTTTGCCCATATCTCCTTAAATATGCGTCCTAGAGCGAAAAGGACTTCAATTCGTGACCACCCCCACAAAATCGAAAAATCCACCCATAACCTTAAAAAATTGAAATTTTTATATTAAAAACTTCTTTTGCCCATATCTCCTAAACTAAGCGTTACCACCCCCAAAAATCGAAAAATCCACCCAAAACCTAAAAAATTTTAAATTTTTATATGAAAAACTTCTTTTGCCCATATCTCCTAAACTAGGCGTCCTAGAACGAAAAGGACTTCAATTCGTGACCACCCCTAAAAAATCGAAAAATCCACCCAAAACCTAAAAAAATTGAAATTTTTATATGAAAAACTTCTTTTGCTCATATCTCCTAAACTAAGCGTCCTAGAGCGAAAAGGACTTTAATTCATGACCACCCCCAAAAATTGAAAAATTCACCCAAAACCTAAAAAAATTTAAATTTTTGTATGAAAAACTTCTTTTGCCCATATCTCCTTAAATATGCGTCCTAGAGCGAAAAGGACTTCAATTCGTGACCACCCCCAAAACTTCGAAAAATCCACCAAAAACCTAAAAAAATTGAAATTTTTATATGAAAAACTTCTTTTGCCCATATCTCCTTAAATATGCGCCCTAGAACGAAAAGGACTTCAATACGTGACCACCCCCAAAAAATCGGAAAATCCACCCATAACCTAAAAAAATTAAATTTTTATATGAAAAACTTCTTTTGCCCATATCTCCTAAACTAAGCATCCTAGAGCGAAAAGGACTTTAATTCGTGACCACCCCCAAAAAAACGAAAAATCCACCCAAAATCTAAAAAAATTGAAATTTTTGTATGAAATACTTCTTTTGCCCATATCTCCTTAAATATGCGTCCTAGAGCGAAAAGGACTTCAATTCGTGACCACCCCCAAAAAATCGAAAAATCCACCCAAAACCTAAAAAATTGAAATTTTTATATGAAAAACTTCTTTTGCCCATATCTCCTTAAATATGCGTCCTAGAGCGAAAAGGACTTCAATTCGTGACCACCCCCCAAAAAATCGAAAAATCCACCCAAAACCTACAAAAATTGAAATTTTTATATGAAAAACTTCTTTTGCCCATATCTCCTTAAATATGCGTCCTAGAGCGAAAAGGACTTCAATTCGTGACAACCCCCAAAAAATTTAAAAATCCACCCAAAACCTAAAAAATTGAAATTTTTATATGAAAAACTTATTTTGCCCATATCTCTTAAACTAAGCGTCCTAAAGCGAAAAGGACTTTATTTCGTGACCACCCCCAAAAAAATTTAAAAATCCACCCAAAACCTAAAAAAATTAAATTTTTATATGAAAAACTTCTTTTGCCCATATCTCCTAAACTAAGCATCCTAGAGCGAAAAGGACTTCAATTCGTGGCCACCCCCAAAAAATTGAAAAATCCACCCAAAACCTAAAAAATTGAAATTTTTATATGAAAAACTTCTTTTGCCCATATCTCCGAAACTAAGCGTCCTAGAGCGAAAAGGACTTTAATTCGTGACCACACCCAAAAAAATTGCAAAATCCACCCAAAACCTAAAAAATTGAAATTTTTATATAAAAAACTTCTTTTGCCCATATCTCCTAAACTAAGCGTCCTAGAGCGAAAAGGACTTTAATTCGTGACCACCCCCAAAAAATTGAAAAATTCACCCAAACCTCAAAAAATTTAATATTTTTATATAAAAAACTTCTTTTGCCCATATCTCCTTAAATATGCGTCCTAGAGCGAAAAGGACTTCAATTCGTGACCACCCCCAAAAAAATTGAAAAATCCACCCAAAACCTAAAAAAATTAAATTTTTATATGAAAAACTTCTTTTGCCCATATCTCCTAAACTAAGCATCCTAGAGCGAAAAGGACTTCAATTCCACCCAAAACCTAAAAAAATTGAAATTTTTATATGAAAAACTTCTTTTGCCCATATCTCCTTAAATATGCGTCCTAGAGCGAAAAGGAGTTCAATTCGTGACCACCCCCAAAAAATCGAAAAATCCACCCAAAACCTAAAAAAATTTAAATTTTTATATGAAAAACTTCTTTTGCTCATATCTCCTAAATTAAGCGTCCTAGAGCGAAAAGGACTTTAATTCGAGACCACCCCCAAAAATTGAAAAATCCACCCAAAATCTAAAAAAAATTAAATTTTTATATGGAAAACTTCTTTTGCCCATATCTCCTTAAATATGCGTCCTAGAGCGAAAAGGACTTCAATTCGTGACCACCCCCAAAAAATCGAAAAATCCACCCAAAACCTTAAAAAATTGAAATTTTTATATGAAAAACTTCTTTTGCCCATATCTCCTAAACTAAGCGTCCTAGAACGAAAAGGACTTTAATTCGTGACCACCCCCAAAAAATCGAAAAATCCACCCAAAACCTACAAAAATTGAAATTTTTTATGAAAACCTTCTTTTGCCCATATCTCCTTAAATATGCGTCCTAGAGCGAAAAGGACTTCAATTCGTGACCACCCCCAAAAAATCGAAAAATCCACCCAAAACCTAAAAAATTGAAATTTTTATATGAAAAACTTCTTTTGCCCATATCTCCTTAAATATGCATCCTAGAGCGAAAAGGACTTCAATTCGTGACCACCCCTAAAAAATCGAAAAATCCACCCTAAACCTAAAAAAATTGAAATTTTTATATGAAAAACTTCTTTTGTCCATATCTCCTTAAATATGCGTCCTAGAGCGAAAAGGACTTCAATTCGTGACCACCCCCAAAAAATTGAAAAATCCACCCAAAACCTAAAAAATTGAAATTTTTATATGAAAAACTTCTTTTGCCCATATCTCCTAAACTAAGCGTCCTAGAGCGAAAAGGACTTAAATTCGTGACCACCCCCAAAAATTGAAAAATCCACCCAAAACCTAAAAAAAATTGAATTTTTATATGAAAAACTTCTTTTGCCCATATCTCCTTAAATATGCGTCCTAGAGCGAAAAGGACTTCAATTCGTGACCACCCCAAAAAATTGAAAAATCCACCCAAAACCTAAAAATTGAAATTTTTATATGAAAAATTTCTTTTGCCCATATCTCCTAAACTAAGCGTCCTAGAGCGAAAAGGACTTTAATTCGTGACCACCCCCAAAAATTGAAAAATCCACCCAAAACCTAAAAAAATTTAAATTTTTATATGAAAAACTTCTTTTGCCCATATCTCCTTAAATATGCGTCCTAGAGCGAAAAGGACTTCAATTCGTGACCACTCCCAAAAAATCGAAAAATCCACCCAAAACCTAAAAAAATTTAAATTTTTATATGAAAAACTTCTTTTGCTCATATCTCGTAAACTAAGCGTCCTAGAGCGAAAAGGACTTTAATTCATGACCACCCCCAAAAATTGAAAAATCCACCCAAAACCTAAAAAAAATTAAATTTTTGTATGAAAAACTTCTTTTGCCCATATCTCTTTAAATATGCGTCCTAGAGCGAAAAGGACTTCAATTCGTGACCACCCCCAAAACATCGAAAAATCCACCCAAAACCTAAAAAAATTGAAATTTTTATATGAAAAACTTCTTTTGCCCATATCTCCTTAAATATGCGCCCTAGAACGAAAAGGACTTCAATACGTGACCACCCCCAAAAAATCGAAAAATCCACCCAAAACCTAAAAAAATTGAAATTTTTATATGAAAAACTTCTTTTGCTCATATCTCGTAAACTAAGCGTCCTAGAGCGAAAAGGACTTTAATTCATGACCACCCCCAAAAATTGAAAAATCCACCCAAAACCTAAAAAAAATTAAATTTTTGTATGAAAAACTTCTTTTGCCCATATCTCTTTAAATATGCGTCCTAGAGCGAAAAGGACTTCAATTCGTGACCACCCCCAAAAAATTGAAAAATCCACCCAAAACCTAAAAAATTGAAATTTTTATATGAAAAACTTCTTTTGCCCATATCTCCTAAACTAAGCGTCCTAGGGCGAAAAGGACTTTAATTCGTGACCACCCCCAAAAATTGAAAAATCCACCCAAAACCTAAAAAAATTTAAATTTTTATATGAAAAACTTCTTTTGCTCATATCTCCTAAACTAAGCGTCCTAGAGCGAAAAGGACTTTAATTCGTGACCACCCCCAAAAATTGAAAAATCCACCCAAAACCTAAAAAAAATTAAATTTTAATATGGAAAACTTCTTTTGTCCATATCTCCTTAAATATGCGTCCTAGAGCGAAAAGGACTTCAATTCGTGACCACCCCCAAAAAATCGAAAAATCCACCCAAAACCTTAAAAAATTGAAATTTTTATATGAAAAACTTCTTTTGCCCATATCTCCTAAACTAAGCGTCCTAGAACGAAAAGGACTTTAATTCGTGACCACCCCCAAAAATTGAAAAATCCACCCAAAACCTAAAAAAATTTAAATTTTTATATGAAAAACTTCTTTTGCCCATATCTCCTTAAATATGCGTCCTAGAGCGAAAAGGACTTCAATTCGTGACCACCCCCAAAAAATTGAAAAATCCACCCAAAACCTAAAAAATTGAAATTTTTATATGAAAAACTTCTTTTGCCCATATCTCCTTAAATATGCGTCCTAGAGCGAAAAGGACTTCAATTCGTGACCACTCCCAAAAAATTGAAAAATCCACCCAAAACCTAAAAAATTGAAATTTTTATATGAAAAACTTATTATGTCCATATCTCTTAAACTAAGCGTCCTAGAGCGAAAAGGACTTCAATTCGTGACCACCCCCAAAATATCGAAAAATCCACCCAAAACCTAAAAAAATTTAAATTTTTATATGAAAAACTTCTTTTGCTCATATCTCCTAAACTAAGCGTCCTAGAGCGAAAAGGACTTTAATTCGTGACCACCCCCAAAAATTGAAAAATCCACCCAAAACCTAAAAAAAATTAAATTTTTATATGAAAAACTTCTTTTGCCCATATCTCTTTAAATATGCGTCCTAGAGCGAAAAGCACTTTAAAAAATTGAAAAGTCCACCCAAAACCTAAAAAATTGAAATTTTTATATGAAAAACTTCTTTTGCCCATATCTCCTAAACTAAGCGTCCTAGAGCGAAAAGGACTTTAATTCGTGACCACCCCCAAAAATTGAAAAATCCACCCAAACCTAAAAAAAATTAAATTTTTATATGAAAAACTTCTTTTGCTCATATCTCCTTAAATATGCGTCCTAGAGCGAAAAGCACTTTAAAAAATTGAAAAGTCAACCTAAAACCTAAAAAATTGAAATTTTTATATGAAAAACTTCTTTTGCCCATATCTCCTAAACTAAGCGTCCTAGAGCGAAAAGGACTTTAATTCGTGACCACCCCCAAAAATTGAAAAATCCACCCAAAACCTAAAAAAAATTTAATTTTTATATGAAAAACTTCTTTTGCTCATATCTCCTAAACTAAGCGTCCTAGAGCGAAAAGGACTTTAATTCGTGACCACCCCAAAAAATCGAAAAATCCACCCAAAACCTAAAAAAATTGAAATTTTTATATGAAAAACTTCTTTTGCCCATATCTCCTTAAATATGCGCCCTAGAACGAAAAGGACTTCAATACGTGACCACCCCCAAAAAATCGAAAAATCCACCCAAAACCTAAAAAAAATTAAATTTTTATATGAAAAATTTCTTTTGCCCATATCTCATAAACTAAGCGTCCTAGAGCGAAAAGGACTTTAATTCGTGACCACCCCCAAAAATTGAAAAATCCACCCAAAACCTAAAAAAAATTTAAATTTTTATATGGAAAACTTCTTTTGCCCATATCTCCTAAACTAAGCGTCCTAGAGCGAAAAGGACTTCAATTCGTGACCACCCCTAAAAAATCGAAAAATCCACCCAAAACCTAAAAAAAATTAAAATTTTTATATGGAAAACTTCTTTTGCCCATATCTCCTAAACTAAGCATCCTAGAGCGAAAAGGACTTTAATTCGTGACCACCCCCAAAAAAACGAAAAATCCACCCAAAATCTAAAAAAATTGAAATTTTTGTATGAAATACTTCTTTTGCCCATATCTCGTTAAATATGCGTCCTAGAGCGAAAAGGACTTCAATTCGTGACCACCCCCAAAAAATTGAAAAATCCACCCAAAACCTAAAAAAAATTAAATTTTTATATGGAAAACTTCTTTTGCCCATATCTCCTTAAATATGCGTCCTAGAGCGAAAAGGACTTCAATTCGTGACCACACCCAAAACATCGAAAAATCCACCCAAAACCTAAAAAAATTGAAATTTTTATATGAAAAACTTCTTTTGCCCATATCTCCTTAAATATGCGCCCTAGAACGAAAAGGACTTCAATACGTGACCACCCCCAAAAAATCGAAAAATCCACCCAAAACCTAAAAAAATTAAATTTTTATATGAAAAACTTCTTTTGCCCATATCTCATAAACTAAGCATCCTAGAGCGAAAAGGACTTTAATTCGTGACCACCCCCAAAAAAAACGAAAAATCCACCCAAAATCTAAAAAAATTTAAATTTTTGTATGAAATACTTCTTTTGCCCATATCTCGTTAAATATGCGTCCTAGAGCGAAAAGGACTTCAATTCGTGACCACCCCCAAAAAATTGAAAAATCCACCCAAAACCTAAAAAATTGAAATTTTTATATGAAAAACTTCTTTTGCCCATATCTCCTAAACTAAGCGTCCTAGAGCGAAAAGGACTTTAAGTCGTGACCACCCCCAAAAATTGAAAAATCCACCCAAAACCTAAAAAAATTTAAATTTTTATATGAAAAACTTCTTTTGCTCATATCTCCTAAACTAAGCGTCCTAGAGCGAAAAGGACTTTAATTCGTGACCACCCCCAAAAATTGAAAAATCCACCCAAAACCTAAAAAAAATTTAAATTTTTATATGAAAAACTTCTTTTGCCCATATCTCCTTAAATATGCGTCCTAGAGCGAAAAGGACTTCAATTCGTGACCACCCCCAAAAAATCGAAAAATCCACCCAAAACCTTAAAAAATTGAAATTTTTATATGAAAAACTTCTTTTGCCCATATCTCCTAAACTAAGCGTCCTAGAACGAAAAGGACTTTAATTCGTGACCACCCCCAAAAATTGAAAAATCCACCCAAAACCTAAAAAAATTTAAATTTGTATATGAAAAACTTCTTTTGCCCATATCTCCTTAAATATGCGTCCTAGAGCGAAAAGGACTTCAATTCGTGACCACCCCCAAAAAATCGAAAAATCCACCCAAAACCTAAAAAAATGAAATTTTTATATGAAAAACTTCTTTTGACCATATCTCCTTAAATATGCATCCTAGAGCGAAAAGGACTTCAATTCCTGACCACCCCCAAAAAATCGAAAAATCCACCCAAAACCTACAAAAATTGAAATTTTTTATGAAAACCTTCTTTTGCCCATATCTCCTTAAATATGCGTCCTAGAGCGAAAAGGACTTCAATTCGTGACCACCCCCAAAAAATCGAAAAATCCACCCAAAACCTAAAAAAATTTAAATTTTTATATGAAAAACTTCTTTTGCCCATATCTCCTTAAATATGCATCCTAGAGCGAAAAGGACTTCAATTCGTGACCACCCCTAAAAAATCGAAAAATCCACCCAAAACCTAAAAAAATTGAAATTTTTATATGAAAAACTTCTTTTGTCCATACCTCCTTAAATATGCGTCCTAGAGCGAAAAGGACTTCAATTCGTGACCACCCCCAAAAAATTGAAAAATCCACCCAAAACCTAAAAAATTTAAATTTTTATATGAAAAACTTATTTTGCCCATATCTCCTTAAATATGCGTCCTAGAGCGAAAAGGACTTCAATTCGTGACCACCCCCAAAACTTCGAAAAATCCACCAAAAACCTAAAAAAATTGAAATTTTTATATGAAAAACTTCTTTTGCCCATATCTCCTTAAATATGCGCCCTAGAACGAAAAGGACTTCAATACGTGACCGCCCCCAAAAAATCGGAAAATCCACCCATAACCTAAAAAAATTAAATTTTTATATGACAAACTTCTTTTGCCCATATCTCCTAAACTAAGCATCCTAGAGCGAAAAGGACTTCAATTCGTGACCACCCCCAAAAAATCGAAAAATCCACCTAAAACCTTAAAAAATTGAAATTTTTATATGAAAAACTTCTTTTGCCCATATCTCCTAAACTAAGCGTCCTAGAACGAAAAGGACTTTAATTCGTGACCACCCCCAAAAATTGAAAAATCCACCCAAAACCTAAAAAAATTTAAATTTTTATATGAAAAACTTCTTTTGCCCATATCTCCTTAAATATGCGTCCTAGAGCGAAAAGGAGTTCAATTCGTGACCACTCCCAAAAAATCGAAAAATCCACCCAAAACCTAAAAAAATTTAAATTTTTATATGAAAAACTTCTTTTGCTCATATCTCCTAAACTAAGCGTCCTAGAGCGAAAAGGACTTTAATTCATGACCACCCCCAAAAATTGAAAAATCCACCCAAAACCTAAAAAAATTAAATTTTTGTATGAAAAACTTCTTTTGCCCATATCTCCTTAAATATGCGTCCTAGAGCGAAAAGGACTTCAATTCGTGACCACCCCCAAAACATCGAAAAATCCACCCAAAACCTAAAAAAATTGAAATTTTTATATGAAAAACTTCTTTTGCCCATATCTCCTTAAATATGCGCCCTAGAACGAAAAGGACTTCAATACGTGACCACCCCCAAAAAATCGAAAAATCCACCCAAAACCTAAAAAAATTAAATTTTTATATGAAAAACTTCTTTTGCCCATATCTCATAAACTAAGCATCCTAGAGCGAAAAGGACTTTAATTCGTGACCACCCCCAAAAAAACGAAAAATCCACCCAAAATCTAAAAAAATTGAAATTTTTGTATGAAATACTTCTTTTGCCCATATCTCGTTAAATATGCGTCCTAGAGCGAAAAGGACTTCAATTCGTGACCACCCCCAAAAAATCGAAAAATCCACCCAAAACCTAAAAAATTGAAATTTTTATATGAAAAACTTCTTTTGCCCATATCTCCTTAAATATACGTCCTAGAGCGAAAAGGACTTTAATTCGTGACCACCCCCAAAAATTGAAAAATCCACCCAAAACCTAAAAAAATTTAAATTTTTATATGAAAAACTTCTTTTGCTCATATCTCCTAAACTAAGCGTCCTAGAGCGAAAAGGACTTTAATTCGTGACCACCCCCAAAAATTGAAAAATCCACCCAAAACCTAAAAAAAATTAAATTTTTATATGGAAAACTTCTTTTGCCCATATCTCCTTAAATATGCGTCCTAGAGCGAAAAGGACTTCAATTCGTGACCACCCCCAAAAAATTGAAAAATCCACCCAAAACCTAAAAAATTGAAATTTTTATATGAAAAACTTCTTTTGGCCATATCTCCTTAAATATGCGTCCTAGAGCGAAAAGGACTTCAATTCGTGACCACCCCCAAAAAATTGAAAAATCCACCCAAAACCTAAAAAATTGAAATTTTTATATGAAAAACTTATTATGTCCATATCTCTTAAACTAAGCGTCCTAGAGCGAAAAGGACTTCAATTCGTGACCACCCCCAAAAAATCGAAAAATCCACCCAAAACCTAAAAAAATTGAAATTTTTATATGAAAAACTTTTTTTGCCCATATCACCTAAACTAAGCGTCCTAGAGCGAAAAGGACTTCAATTCGTGACCACCCCCAAAAAATTGAAAAATCCACCCAAAACCTAAAAAATTGAAATTTTTATATGAAAAACTTCTTTTGCCCATATCTCCTGAACTAAGCGTCCTAGAGCGAAAAGGACTTTAATTCGTGACCACCCCCAAAAAAATTGAAAAATCCACCCAAAACCTAAAAAATTGAAATTTTTATATGAAAAACTTCTTTTGCCCATATCTCCTAAACTAAGCGTCCTAGAGCGAAAAGGACTTTAATTCGTGACCACCCCCAAAAAATTGAAAAATCCACCCAAACCTAAAAAAATTTAAATTTTTATATGAAAAACTTATTTTGCCCATATCTCCTTAAATATGCGTCCTAGAGCGAAAAGGACTTCAATTCGTGACCACCCCCAAAAAATCGAAAAATCCACCCAAAACCTAAAAAAATTGAAATTTTTATATGAAAAACTTCTTTTGCCCATATCTCCTTAAATATGCGTCCTAGAGCGAAAAGGACTTCAATTCGTGACCACCCCCAAAAAATTGAAAAATCCACCCAAAACCTAAAAAATTGAAATTTTTATATGAAAAACTTATTTTGCCCATATCTCTTAAACTAAGCGTCCTAGAGCGAAAAGGACTTTAATTCGTGACCACCCCCAAAAAAATTGAAAAAATCCACCCAAAACCTAAAAAAATTAAATTTTTATATGAAAAACTTCTTTTGCCCATATCTCCTAAACTAAGCATCCTAGAGCGAAAAGGACTTCAATTCATGACCACCCCCAAAAATTGAAAAATCCACCCAAAACCTAAAAAAAAATTAAATTTTTGTATGAAAAACTTCTTTTGCCCATATCTCCTTAAATATGCGTCCTAGAGCGAAAAGGACTTCAATTCGTGACCACCCCCAAAACATCGAAAAATCCACCCAAAACCTAAAAAAATTGAAATTTTTATATGAAAGACTTCTTTTGCCCATATCTCCTTAAATATGCGCCCTAGAACGAAAAGGACTTCAATACGTGACCACCCCCAAAAAATCGAAAAATCCACCCAAAACCTAAAAAAATTAAATTTTTATATGAAAAACTTCTTTTGCCCATATCTCATAAACTAAGCATCCTAGAGCGAAAAGGACTTTAATTCGTGACCACCCCCAAAAAAACGAAAAATCCACCCAAAATCTAAAAAAATTGAAATTTTTATATGAAAAACTTCTTTTGCCCATATCTCCTTAAATATGCGTCCTAGAGCGAAAAGGACTTCAATTCGTGACCACCCCCAAAAAATCGAAAAATCCACCCAAAACCTAAAAAAATTGAAATTTTTATATGAAAAACTTCTTTTGCCCATATCTCCTTAAATATGCGTCCTAGAGCGAAAAGGACTTCAATTCGTGACCACCCCCAAAAAATCGAAAAATCCACCCAAAACCTAAAAAAATTAAATTTTTATATGAAAAACTTCTTTTGCCCATATCTCATAAACTAAGCATCCTAGAGCGAAAAGGACTTTAATTCGTGACCACCCCCGAAAATTGAAAAATCCACCCAAAACCTAAAAAAATTTAAATTTTTATATGAAAAACTTCTTTTGCTCATATCTCCTAAACTAAGCGTCCTAGAGCGAAAAGGACTTTAATTCGTGACCACCCCAAAAAAATTGAAAAATCCACCCAAAACCTAAAAAAAATTAAATTTTTATATGGAAAACTTCTTTTGCCCATATCTCCTTAAATATGCGTCCTAGAGCGAAAAGGACTTCAATTCGTGACCACCCCCAAAAAATCGAAAAACCCACCCAAAACCTTAAAAAATTGAAATTTTTATATGAAAAACTTCTTTTGCCCATATCTCCTAAACTAAGCGTCCTAGAACGAAAAGGACTTTAATTCGTGACCACCCCCAAAAATTGAAAAATCCACCCAAAACCTAAAAAAATTTAAATTTTTATATGAAAAACTTATTTTGCCCATATCTCCTTAAATATGCGTCCTAGAGCGAAAAGGACTTCAATTCGTGACCACCCCCAAAAAATTGAAAAATCCACCCAAAACCTAAAAAATTGAAATTTTTATATGAAAAACTTCTTTTGCCCATATCTCCTAAACTAAGCGTCCTAGAGCGAAAAGGACTTCAATTCGTGACCACCCCCAAAAAATTTAAAAATCCACCCAAAACCTAAAAAATTGAAATTTTTATATGAAAAACTTATTATGTCCATATCTCTTAAACTAAGCGTCCTAGAGCGAAAAGGACTTCAATTCGTGACCACCCCCAAAAAATCGAAAAATCTACCCAAAACCTAAAAAAATTGAAATTTTTATATGAAAAACTTTTTTTGCCCATATCTCCTAAACTAAGCGTCCTAGAGCGAAAAGGACTTCAATTCGTGACCACCCCCAAAAAATTGAAAAATCCACCCAAAACCTAAAAAATTGAAATTTTTATATGAAAAACTTCTTTTGCCCATATCTCCTGAACTAAGCGTCCTAGAGCGAAAAGGACTTTAATTCGTGACCACCCCCAAAAAAATTGAAAAATCCACCCAAAACCTAAAAAATTGAAATTTTTATATGAAAAACTTTTTTTGCCCATATCTCCTAAACTAAGCGTCCTAGAGCGAAAAGGACTTTAATTCGTGACCACCCCCAAAAAATTGAAAAATCCACCCAAACTTAAAAAATTTAAATTTTTATATGAAAAACTTCTTTTGCCCATATCTCCTTAAATATGCGTCCTAGAGCGAAAAGGACTTCAATTCGTGACCACCCCCAAAAAATCGAAAAATCCACCCAAAACCTAAAAAAATTGAAATTTTTATATGAAAAACTTCTTTTGCCCATATCTCCTAAACTAAGCGTCCTAGAGCGAAAAGGACTTTAATTCGTGACCACCCCCAAAAAAATTGAAAAATCCACCCAAAACCTAAAAAATTGAAATTTTTATATGAAAAACTTCTTTTGCCCATATCTCCTAAACTAAGCGTCCTAGAGCGAAAAGGTCTTTAATTCGTGACCACCCCCAAAAAATTGAAAAATCCACCCAAACCTAAAAAAATTTAAATTTTTATATGAAAAACTTCTTTTGCCCATATCTCCTTAAATATGCGTCCTAGAGCGAAAAGGACTTCAATTCGTGACCACCCCCAAAAAATCGAAAAATCCACCCAAAACCTTAAAAAATTGAAATTTTTATATGAAAAACTTATTTTGCCCATATCTCCTAAACTAAGCGTCCTAGAGCGAAAAGGACTTCAATTCGTGACCACCCCCAAAAAATTTAAAAATCCACCCAAAACCTAAAAAATTGAAATTTTTATATGAAAAACTTATTATGTCCATATCTCTTAAACTAAGCGTCCTAGAGCGAAAAGGACTTCAATTCGTGACCACCCCCAAAAAATCGAAAAATCTACCCAAAACCTAAAAAAATTGAAATTTTTATATGAAAAACTTTTTTTGCCCATATCTCCTAAACTAAGCGTCCTAGAGCGAAAAGGACTTCAATTCGTGACCACCCCCAAAAAATTGAAAAATCCACCCAAAACCTAAAAAATTGAAATTTTTATATGAAAAATTTCTTTTGCCCATATCTCCTGAACTAAGCGTCCTAGAGCGAAAAGGACTTTAATTCGTGACCACCCCCAAAAAAATTGAAAAATCCACCCAAAACCTAAAAAATTGAAATTTTTATATGAAAAACTTCTTTTGCCCATATCTCCTAAACTAAGCGTCCTAGAGCGAAAAGGACTTTAATTCGTGACCACCCCCAAAAAATTGAAAAATCCACCCAAACCTAAAAAAATTTAAATTTTTATATGAAAAACTTCTTTTGCCCATATCTCCTTAAATATGCGTCCTAGAGCGAAAAGGACTTCAATTCGTGACCACCCCCAAAAAATCGAAAAATCCACCCAAAACCTAAAAAAATTGAAATTTTTATATGAAAAACTTCTTTTGCCCATATCTCCTTAAATATGCGTCCTAGAGCGAAAAGGACTTCAATTCGTGACCACCCCCAAAAAATCGAAAAATCCACCCAAAACCTAAAAAAATTTAAATTTTTATATGAAAAACTTCTTTTGCTCATATCTCCTAAACTAAGCGTCCTAGAGCGAAAAGGACTTTAATTCGTGACCACCCCCAAAAATTGAAAAATCCACCCAAAACCTAAAAAAAATTAAATTTTTATATGGAAAACTTCTTTTGCCCATATCTCCTTAAATATGCGTCCTAGAGCGAAAAGGACTTCAATTCGTGACCACCCCCAAAAAATCGAAAAATCCACCCAAAACCTTAAAAAATTGAAATTTTTATATGAAAAACTTCTTTTGCCCATATCTCCTAAACTAAGCGTCCTAGAACGAAAAGGACTTCAATTCGTGACCACCCCCAAAAATTGAAAAATCCACCCAAAACCTAAAAAAATTAAATTTTTATATGAAAAACTTCTTTTGCCCATATCTCCTTAAATATGCGTCCTAGAGCGAAAAGGACTTCAATTCGTGACCACCCCCAAAAAATTGAAAAATCCACCCAAAACCTAAAAAATTGAAATTTTTATATGAAAAACTTCTTTTGCCCATATCTCCTAAACTAAGCGTCCTAGAGCGAAAAGGACTTTAATTCGTGACCACCCCCAAAAAATTGAAAAATCCACCCAAAACCTTAAAAAATTGAAATTTTTATATGAAAAACTTCTTTTGCCCATATCTCCTAAACTAAGCGTCCTAGAACGAAAAGGACTTCAATTCGTGACCACCCCCAAAAATTGAAAAATCCACCCAAAACCTAAAAAAATTAAATTTTTATATGAAAAACTTCTTTTGCCCATATCTCCTTAAATATGCGTCCTAGAGCGAAAAGGACTTCAATTCGTGACCACCCCCAAAAAATTGAAAAATCCACCCAAAACCTAAAAAATTGAAATTTTTATATGAAAAACTTCTTTTGCTCATATCTCCTAAACTAAGCGTCCTAGAGCGAAAGGGACTTTAATTCGTGACCACCCCCAAAAATCGAAAAATCCACCCAAAACCTAAAAAATTTTAAATTTTTATATGAAAAACCTCTTTTGCCCATATCTTCTAAACTAAGCGTCCTAGAGCGAAAAGGACTTCAATTCGTGACCACCCCCAAAAAATTGAAAAATCCACCCAAAACCTAAAAAAATTTAAATTTTTATATGAAAAACTTCTTTTGCCCATATCTCCTTAAATATGCGTCCTAGAGCGAAAAGGACTTCAATTCGTGACCACCCCCAAAACATCGAAAAATCCACCCAAAACCTAAAAAAATTTAAATTTTTATATGAAAAACTTCTTTTGCCCATATCTCCTTAAATATGCATCCTAGAGCGAAAAGGACTTCAATTCGTGACCACCCCTAAAAAATCGAAAAATCCACCCAAAACCTAAAAAAATTGAAATTTTTATATGAAAAACTTCTTTTGCCCATATCTCCTTAAATATGCGTCGTAGAGCGAAAAGGACTTTAAAAAATTGAAAAGTCCACCCAAAACCTAAAAAATTGAAATTTTTATATGAAAAACTTCTTTTGCCCATATCTCCTAAACTAAGCGTCCTAGAGCGAAAAGGACTTTAATTCGTGACCACCCCCAAAAATTGAAAAATCCACCCAAAACCTAAAAAAAATTTAAATTTTTATATGGAAAACTTCTTTTGCCCATATCTCCTTAAATATGCGTCCTAGAGCGAAAAGGACTTCAATTCGTGACCACCCCCAAAAAATCGAAAAATCCACCTAAAACCTTAAAAAATTGAAATTTTTATATGAAAAACTTCTTTTGCCCATATCTCCTAAACTAAGCGTCCTAGAACGAAAAGGACTTTAATTCGTGACCACCCCCAAAAATTGAAAAATCCACCCAAAACCTAATAAAATTTAAATTTTTATATGAAAAACTTCTTTTGCCCATATCTCCTTAAATATGCGTCCTAGAGCGAAAAGGACTTCAATTCGTGACCACCCCCAAAAAATCGAAAAATCCACCCAAAACATAAAAAAATTGAAATTTTATATGAAAAACTTATTTTGTCCATATCTCCTTAAATATGCGTCCTAGAGCGAAAAGGACTTCAATTCGTGACCACCCCCAAAAAATCGAAAAATCCACCCAAAACCTAAAAAATTGAAATTTTTATATGAAAAACTTCTTTTGCCCATATCTCCTAAACTAAGCGTCCTAGAACGAAAAGGACTTTAATTCGTGACCACCCCCAAAAAAACGAAAAATCTACCCAAAATCTAAAAAAATTGCAATTTTTGTATGAAATACTTCTTTTGCCCATATCTCCTTAAATATGCGTCCTAGAGCGAAAAGGACTTCAATTCGTGACCACCCCCAAAAAACCGAAAAATCCACCCAAAACCTAAAAAATTGAAATTTTTATATGAAAAACTTCTTTTGCCCATATCTCCTAAACTAAGCGTCCTAGAACGAAAAGGACTTTAATTCGTGACCACCCCAAAAAAAACGAAAAATCTACCCAAAATCTAAAAAAATTGCAATTTTTGTATGAAATACTTCTTTTACCCATATCTCCTTAAATATGCGTCCTAGAGCGAAAAGGACTTCAATTCGTGACCACCCCCAAAAAATCGAAAAATCCACCCAAAACCTAAAAAATTGAAATTTTTATATGAAAAACTTCTTTTGCCCATATCTCCTTAAATATGCGTCCTAGAGCGAAAAGGACTTCAATTCGTGACAACCCCCAAAAAATCGAAAAATCCACCCAAAACCTAAAAAAATTGAAATTTTTATATGAAAAACATCTTTTGCCCATATCTCCTTAAATATGCGTCCTAGAGCGAAAAGGACTTCAATTCGTGACCACCCCCAAAAAATTGAAAAATCCACCCAAAACCTAAAAAATTGAAATTTGTATATGAAAAACTTATTTTGCCCATATCTCTTAAACTAAGCGTCCTAGAGCGAAAAGGACTTTAATTCGTGACCACCCCCAAAAAAATTGAAAAATCCACCCAAAACCTAAAAAAATTAAATTTTTATATGAAAAACTTCTTTTGCCCATATCTCCTAAACTAAGCATCCTAGAGCGAAAAGGACTTCAATTCGTGACCACCCCCAAAAAATTGAAAAATGCACCCACAACCTAAAAAATTGAAATTTTTATATGAAAAACTTCTTTTGCCCATATCTCCTAAACTAAGCGTCCTAGAGCGAAAAGGACTTTAATTCGTGACCACCCCCAAAAAAATTGAAAAATCCACCCAAAACCTAAAAAATTGAAATTTTTATATGAAAAACTTCTTTTGCCCATATCTCCTAATCTAAGCGTCCTAGAGCGAAAAGGACTTTAATTCGTGACCACCCCCAAAAAATTGAAAAATCCACCCAAACCTAAAAAATTTAAATTTTTATATGAAAAACTTCTTTTGCCCATATCTCCTTAAATATGCGTCCTAGAGCGAAAAGGACTTCAATTCGTGACCACCCCCAAAAAATCGAAAAATCCACCCAAAACCTAAAAAAATTTAAAGTTTTATATGAAAAACTTCTTTTGCTCATATCTCCTAAACTAAGCGTCCTAGAGCGAAAAGGACTTTAATTCGTGACCACCCCCAAAAATTGAAAAATCCACCCAAAACCTAAAAAAAAATTAAATTTTTATATGGAAAACTTCTTTTGCCCATATCTCCTTAAATATGAGTCCTAGAGCGAAAAGGACTTCAATTCGTGACCACCCCCAAAAAATCGAAAAATCCACCAAAAACCTTAAAAAATTGAAATTTTTATATGAAAAACTTCTTTTGCCCATATCTCCTAAACTAAGCGTCCTAGAACGAAAAGGACTTTAATTCGTGACCACCCCCAAAAATTGAAAAATCCACCCAAAACCTAAAAAATTTAAATTTTTATATGAAAAACTTCTTTTGCCCATATCTCCTTAAATATGCGTCCTAGAGCGAAAAGGACTTCAATTCGTGACCACCCCCAAAAAATTTAAAAATCCACCCAAAATCCAAAAAATTGAAATTTTTATATGAAAAACTTCTTTTGCCCATATCTCCTAAACTAAGCGTCCTAGAGCGAAAAGGACTTTAATTCGTGACCACCCCCAAAAAATCGAAAAATCCACCCAAAACCTAAAAAAATTTAAATTTTTATATGAAAAACTTCTTTTGCTCATATCTCCTAAACTAAGCGTCCTAGAGCGAAAAGGACTTTAATTCGTGACCAACCCCAAAAATCGAAAAATCCACCCAAAACCTAAAAAATTTTAAATTTTTATATGGAAAACCTCTTTTGCCCATATCTTCTAAACTAAGCGTCCTAGAACGAAAAGGACTTTAATTCGTGACCACCCCTAAAAATTTAAAAATCCACCCAAAACCTAAAAAAATTTAAATTTTTATATGAAAAACTTCTTTTGCCCATATCTCCTTAAATATGCGTCCTAGAGCGAAAAATCGAAAAATCCACCCAAAACCTCAAAAAATTGAAATTTTTATATGAAAAACTACTTTTGCCCATATCTCCTTAAATATGCGTCCTAGAGCGAAAAGGACTTCAATTCGTGACCACCCCCAAAAAATTGAAAAATCCACCCAAAACCTTAAAAAATTGAAATTTTTATATGAAAAACTTATTTTGCCCATATCTCTTAAACTAAGCGTCCTAGAGCGAAGAGGACTTTAATTCGTGACCACACCCAAAAAAATTGAAAAATCAACCCAAAACCTAAAAAAATTAAATTTTTATATGAAAAACTTCTTTTGCCCATATCTCCTAAACTAAGCATCCTAGAGCGAAAAGGACTTCAATTCGTGACCACCCCCAAAAAATTGAAAAATCCACCCAAAACCTAAAAAATTGAAATTTTTATATGAAAGACATCTTTTGCCCATATCTCCTAAACTAAGCGTCCTAGAGCGAAAAGGACTTTAATTCGTGACCACCCCCAAAAAAATTGAAAAATCCACCCAAAACCTAAAAAATTGAAATTTTTATATGAAAAACTTCTTTTGCCCATATCTCCTAAACTAAGCGTCCTAGAGCGAAAAGGTCTTTAATTCGTGACCACCCCCAAAAAATTGAAAAATCCACCCAAACCTAAAAAAATTTAAATTTTTATATGAAAAACTTCTTTTGCCCATATCTCCTTAAATATGCGTCCTAGAGCGAAAAGGACTTCAATTCGTGACCACCCCCAAAAAATCGAAAAATCCACCCAAAACCTTAAAAAATTGAAATTTTTATATGAAAAACTTATTTTGCCCATATCTCTTAAACTAAGCGTCCTAGAGCGAAGAGGACTTTAATTCGTGACCACACCCAAAAAAATTGAAAAATCCACCCAAAACCTAATAAAATTTAAATTTTTATATGAAAAACTTCTTTTGCCCATATCTCCTTAAATATGCGTCCTAGAGCGAAAAGGACTTCAATTCGTGACCACCCCCAAAAAATCGAAAAATCCACCCAAAACATAAAAAAATTGAAATTTTTATATGAAAAACTTCTTTTGTCCATATCTCCTTAAATATGCGTCCTAGAGCGAAAAGGACTTCAATTCGTGACCACCCCCAAAAAATCGAAAAATCCACCCAAAACCTAAAAAATTGAAATTTTTATATGAAAAACTTCTTTTGCCCATATCTCCTAAACTAAGCGTCCTAGAACGAAAAGGACTTTAATTCGTGACCACCCCCAAAAAAACGAAAAATCTACCCAAAATCTAAAAAAATTGCAATTTTTGTATGAAATACTTCTTTTACCCATATCTCCTTAAATATGCGTCCTAGAGCGAAAAGGACTTCAATTCGTGACCACCCCCAAAAAATCGAAAAATCCACCCAAAACCTAAAAAATTGAAATTTTTATATGAAAAACTTCTTTTGCCCATATCTCCTAAACTAAGCATCCTAGAGCGAAAAGGACTTCAATTCGTGACCACCCCCAAAAAATTGAAAAATGCACCCAAAACCTAAAAAATTGAAATTTTTATATGAAAAACTTCTTTTGCCCATATCTCCTAAACTAAGCGTCCTAGAACGAAAAGGACTTTAATTCGTAACCACCCCAAAAAAAACGAAAAATCTACCCAAAATCTAAAAAAATTGCAATTTTTGTATGAAATACTTCTTTTACCCATATCTCCTTAAATATGCGTCCTAGAGCGAAAAGGACTTCAATTCGTGACCACCCCCAAAAAATCGAAAAATCCACCCAAAACCTAAAAAATTGAAATTTTTATATGAAAAACTTCTTTTGTCCATATCTCCTTAAATATGCGTCCTAGAGCGAAAAGGACTTCAATTCGTGACCACCCCCAAAAAATCGAAAAATCCACCCAAAACCTAAAAAAATTGAAATTTTTATATGAAAAACATCTTTTGCCCATATCTCCTTAAATATGCGTCCTAGAGCGAAAAGGACTTCAATTCGTGACCACCCCCAAAAAATTGAAAAATCCACCCAAAACCTAAAAAATTGAAATTTGTATATGAAAAACTTATTTTGCCCATATCTCTTAAACTAAGCGTCCTAGAGCGAAAAGGACTTTAATTCGTGACACCCCCAAAAAAATTGAAAAATCCACCCAAAACCTAAAAAAATTAAATTTTTATATGAAAAACTTCTTTTGCCCATATCTCCTAAACTAAGCATCCTAGAGCGAAAAGGACTTCAATTCGTGACCACCCCCAAAAAATTGAAAAATGCACCCACAACCTAAAAAATTGAAATTTTTATATGAAAAACTTCTTTTGCCCATATCTCCTAAACTAAGCGTCCTAGAGCGAAAAGGACTTTAATTCGTGACCACCCCCAAAAAAATTGAAAAATCCACCCAAAACCTAAAAAATTGAAATTTTTATATGAAAAACTTCTTTTGCCCATATCTCCTAATCTAAGCGTCCTAGAGCGAAAAGGACTTTAATTCGTGACCACCCCCAAAAAATTGAAAAATCCACCCAAACCTAAAAAATTTAAATTTTTATATGAAAAACTTCTTTTGCCCATATCTCCTTAAATATGCGTCCTAGAGCGAAAAGGACTTCAATTCGTGACCACCCCCAAAAAATCGAAAAATCCACCCAAAACCTAAAAAAATTTAAAGTTTTATATGAAAAACTTCTTTTGACCATATCTCCTAAACTAAGCGTCCTAGAGCGAAAAGGACTTTAATTCGTGACCACCCCCAAAAATTGAAAAATACACCCAAAACCTAAAAAAAATTAAATTTTTATATGGAAAACTTCTTTTGCCCATATCTCCTTAAATATGAGTCCTAGAGCGAAAAGGACTTCGTGACCACCCCCAAAAAATCGAAAAATCCACCAAAAACCTTAAAAAATTGAAATTTTTATATGAAAAACTTCTTTTGCCCATATCTCCTAAACTAAGCGTCCTAGAACGAAAAGGACTTTAATTCGTGACCACCCCCAAAAATTGAAAAATCCACCCAAAACCTAAAAAATTTAAATTTTTATATGAAAAACTTCTTTTGCCCATATCTCCTTAAATATGCGTCCTAGAGCGAAAAGGACTTCAATTCGTGACCACCCCCAAAAAATTGAAAAATCCACCCAAAACCCAAAAAATTGAAATTTTTATATGAAAAACTTCTTTTGCCCATATCTCCTAAACTAAGCGTCCTAGAACGAAAAGGACTTTAATTCGTGACCACCCCCAAAAATTGAAAAATCCACCTAAAACCTAAAAAATTTAAATTTTTATATGAAAAACTTCTTTTGCCCATATCTCCTTAAATATGCGTCCTAGAGCGAAAAGGACTTCAATTCGTGACCACCCCCAAAAAATCGAAAAATCCACCCAAAACCTAAAAAAAAAAATGAAATTTTTATATGAAAAACTTCTTTTGACCATATCTCCTTAAATATGCATCCTAGAGCGAAAAGGACTTCAATTCGTGACCACCTCCAAAAAATCGAAAAATCCACCCAAAACCTACAAAAATTGAAATTTTTATATGAAAAGCTTGTTTTGCCCATATCTCCTTAAATATGCATCCTAGAGCGAAAAGGACTTCAATTCGTGACCACCCCTAAAAAATCGAAAAATCCACCCAAAACCTAAAAAAATTGAAATTTTTATATGAAAAACTTCTTTTGCCCATATCTCCTTAAATATGCGTCCTAGAGCGAAAAGGACTTCAATTCGTGACCATCCCCAAAAAATCCACCCAAAACCTAAAAAATTGAAATTTTTATATGAAAAACTTCTTTTGCCCATATCTCCTAAACTAAGCGTCGTAGAGCGAAAAGGACTTTAATTCGTGACCACCCCCAAAAATTGAAAAATCCACCCAAAACCTAAAAAAATTTAAATTTTTATATGAAAAACTTCTTTTGCCCATATCTCCTTAAATATGCGTCCTAGAGCGAAAAGGACTTCAATTCGTGACCACCCCCAAAAAATCGAAAAATCCACCCAAAACCTAGAAAAAATGAAATTTTTATATGAAAAACTTCTTTTGACCATATCTCCTTAAATATGCATCCTAGAGGGAAAAGGACTTCAATTCGTGACCACCCCCAAAAAATCGAAAAATCCACCCAAAACCTACAAAAATTGAAATTTTTATATGAAAAACTTCTTTTGCCCATATCTCCTTAAATATGCGTCCTAGAGCGAAAAAGACTTCAATTCGTGACCACCCCCAAAAAATCGAAAAATCCAACCAAAACCTAAAAAAATTGAAATTTTTATATGAAAAACTTCTTTTGCCCATATCTCCTTAAATATGCATCCTAGAGCGAAAAGGACTTCAATTCGTGACCACCCCTAAAAAATCGAAAAATCCACCCAAAACCTAAAAAAATTGAAATTTTTATATGAAAAACTTCTTTTGCCCATATCTCCTTAAATATGCGTCCTAGAGCGAAAAGGACTTTAATTCGTGACCAACCCCAAAAAATCGAAAAATCCACCCAAAACCTAAAAAAATTGAAAGTTTTATATGAAAAACTTCTTTTGCCCATATCTCCTTAAATATGCATCCTAGAGCGAAAAGGACTTCAATTCGTGACCACCCCCAAAAATCGAAAAATCCACCCAAAACCTAAAACAATTGAAATTTTTATATGAAAAACTTCTTTTGCCCATATCTCCTTAAATATGCGTCCTAGAGCGAAAAGGACTTCAAAAAATCGAAAAATCCACCCAAAACCTAAAAAAATTGAAATTTTTATATGAAAAACTTCTTTTGTCCATATCTCCTTAAATATGCGTCCTAGAGCGAAAAGGACTTCAATTCGTGACCACCCCCAAAAAATTGAAAATTCCACCCAAAACCTAAAAAATTGAAATTTTTATATGAAAAACTTCTTTTGCCCATATCTCCTAAACTAAGCGTCCTAGAGCGAAAAGGACTGTAATTCGTGACCACTCCCAAAAAATCGAAAAATCCACCCAAAACCTAAAAAAATTTAAATTTTTATATGAAAAACTTCTTTTTCTCATATCTCCTAAACTAAGCGTCCTAGAGCGAAAATGACTTTAATTCGTGACCACCCCCAAAAATCGAAAAATCCACCCAAAACCTAAAAAATTTTAAATTTTTATATGAAAAACCTCTTTTGCCCATATCTCCTAAACTAAGCGTCCTAGAACGAAAAGGACTTTAATTCGTGACCACCCCCAGAAATTGAAAAATCCACCCAAAACCTAAAAAAAATTAAATTTTTATATGAAAAACTTCTTTTGCCCATATCTCCTTAAATATGCGTCCTAGAGCGAAAAGGACTTCAATTCGTGACCACCCCCAAAAAATCGAAAAATCCACCCAAAACCTAAAAAAAATGAAATTTTTATATGAAAAACTTCTTTTGACCATATCTCCTTAAATATGCATCCTAGAGCGAAAAGGACTTCAATTCGTGACCACCCCCAAAAAATCGAAAAATCCACCTAAAACCCAAAAAAATTGAAATTTTTATATGAAAAACTTCTTTTGCCCATATCTCCTTAAATATGCGTCCTAGAGCGAAAAGGACTTCAATTCGTGACCACCCCCAAAAAATCGAAAAATCCACCCGAAACCTAAAAAAAAATGAAATTTTTATATGAAAAACTTCTTTTGCCCATATCTCCTTAAATATGCATCCTAGAGCGAAAAGGACTTCAATTCGTGACCACCCCTAAAAAATCGAAAAATCCACCCAAAACCTAAAAAAATTGAAATTTTTATATGAAAAACTTCTTTTGCCCATATTTCCTTAAATATGCGTCCTAGAGCGAAAAGGACTTCAATTCGTGACCACCCCAAAAAAATTGAAAAATCCATCCAAAACCTAAAAAATTGAAATTTTTATATGAAAAACTTCTTTTGCACATATCTCCTAAACTAAGCGTCCTAGAGCGAAAAGGACTTTAATTCGTGACCACCCCCAAAAATTGAAAAATCCACCCAAAACCTAAACAAATTTAAATTTTTATATGAAAAACTTCTTTTGCTCATATCTGCTAAACTAAGCGTCCTAGAGCGAAAAGTACTTTAATTCGTGACCACCCCCAAAAATTGAAAAATCCACCCAAAACCTAAAAAAATTAAATTTTTATATGGAAAACTTCTTTTGCCCATATCTCCTTAAATATGCGTCCTAGAGCGAAAAGGACTTCAATTCGTGACCACCCCCAAAAAATCGAAAAATCCACCCAAAACCTTAAAAAATTTAAATTTTTATATGAAAAACTTCTTTTGCCCATATCTCCTTAAATATGCATCCTAGAGCGAAAAGGACTTTAATTCGTGACCACCCCCAAAAATTGAAAAATCCACCCAAAACCTAATAAAATTTAAATTTTTATATGAAAAACTTCTTTTGCCCATATCTATTTAAATATGCGTCCTAGAGCGAAAAGGACTTCAATTCGTGACCACCCCCAAAAAATCGAAAAATCCACCCAAAACCTAACAAAAATGAAATTTTTATATGAAAAACTTCTTTTGACCATATCTCCTTAAATATGCGTCCTAGAGCGAAAAGGACTTCAATTCGTGACCACCCCCAAAAAATCGAAAAATCCACCCAAAACCTAATAAAATTTAAATTTTTATATGAAAAACTTCTTTTGCCCATATCTATTTAAATATGCGTCCTAGAGCGAAAAGGACTTCAATTCGTGACCACCCCCAAAAAATTGAAAAATCCACCCAAAACCTAAAAAATTGAAATTTTTATATGAAAAACTTCTTTTGCCCATATCTCCTTAAATATGCATCCTAGAGCGAAAAGGACTTCAATTCGTGACAACCCTAAAAAAATTGAAAAATCCACACAAAACCTAAAAAATTGAAATTTTTATATGAAAAACTTCTTTTGCCCATATCTCCTAAACTAAGCGTCCTAGAGCGAAAAGGACTTTAATTCGTGACCACCCCCAAAAATTGAAAAATCCACCCAAAACCTAAAAAAATTTAAATTTTTATATGAAAAACTTCTTTTGCTCATATCTCCTAAACTAAGCGTCCTAGAGCGAAAAGGACTTCAATTCGTGACCACCCCCAAAAATCGAAAAATCCACCCAAACCCTAAAAAAAATGAAATTTTTATATGAAAAACTTCTTTTGACCATATCTCCTTAAATATGCGTCCTAGAGCGAAAAGGACTTCAATTCGTGACCACCCCCAAAAAATTTAAAAATCCTAGAGCGAAAAGGACTTCAATTCGTGACCACCCCCAAAAAATTGAAAAACCCACACATAACCTAAAAAATTGAAATTTTTATATGAAACACTTATTTTGCCCATATCTCCTTAAATATGCATCCTAGAGCGAAAAGGACTTCAATTCGTGACCACCCCTAAAAAATCGAAAAATACACCCAAAACCTAAAAAAATTTAAATTTTTATATGAAAATCTTCTTTTGCCCATATCTCCTTAAATATGCGTCCTAGAGCGAAAAGGACTTCAATTCGTGACCACCCCAAAAAAATTGAAAAATCCACCCAAAACCCAAAAAAATTGAAATTTTTATATGAAAAACTTCTTTTGCCCATATCTCCTAAACTAAGCGTCCTAGAGCGAAAAGGACTTTAATTCGTGACCACCCCCAAAAATTGAAAAATCCACCCAAAACCTAAAAAAAATTAAATTTTTATATGAAAAACTTCTTTTGCTCATATCTCCTAAACTAAGCGTCCTAGAGCGAAAAGTACTTTAATTCGTGACCACCCCCAAAAATTGAAAAATCCACCCAAAACCTAAAAGAATTAAAATTTTATATGGAAAACTTCTTTTGCCCATATCTCCTTAAATATGCGTCCTAGAGCGAAAAGGACTTCAATTCGTGACCATCCCCAAAAAATCGAAAAATCCACCCAAAACCTTAAAAAATTTAAATTTTTATATGAAAAACTTCTTTTGCCCATATCTCCTAAACTAAGCGTCCTAGAACGAAAAGGACTTTAATTCGTGACCACCCCCAAAAATTGAAAAATCCACCCAAAACCTAATAAAATTTAAATTTTTATATGAAAAACTTCTTTTGCCCATATCTATTTAAATATGCGTCCTAGAGCGAAAAGGACTTCAATTCGTGACCACCCCCAAAAAATCGAAAAATCCACCCAAAACCTAAAAAAAAATAAATTTTTATATGAAAAACTTCTTTTGACCATATCTCCTTAAATATGCGTCCTAGAGCGAAAAGGACTTCAATTCGTGACCACCCCCAAAAATTGAAAAATCCACCCAAAACCTAAAAAAAATTAAATTTTTATATGAAAAACTTCTTTTGCTCATATCTCCTAAACTAAGCGTCCTAGAGCGAAAAGTACTTTAATTCGTGACCACCCCCAAAAATGGAAAAATCCACCCAAAACCTAAAAAAAATTAAATTTTTATATGGAAAACTTCTTTTGCCCATATCTCCTTAAATATGCGTCCTAGAGCGAAAAGGACTTCAATTCGTGACCACCCCCAAAAAATCGAAAAATCCACCCAAAACCTTAAAAAATTTAAATTTTTATATGAAAAACTTCTTTTGCCCATATCTCCTAAACTAAGCGTCCTAGAACGAAAAGGACTTTAATTCGTGACCACCCCCAAAAATTGAAAAATCCACCCAAAACCTAATAAAATTTAAATTTTTATATGAAAAACTTCTTTTGCCCATATCTATTTAAATATGCGTCCTAGAGCGAAAAGGACTTCAATTCGTGACCACCCAAAAAATCGAAAAATCCACCCAAAACCTAAAAAAATTGAAATTTTTATATGAAAAACTTATTTTGCCCATATCTCCTTAAATATGCGTCCTAGAGCGAAAAGGACTTCAATTCGTGACCACCCCCAAAAAATTGAAAAATCCACCCAAAACCTAAAAAATTGAAATTTTTATATGAAAAACTTCTTTTGCCCATATCTCCTAAAGTAAGCGTCCTAGAGAGAAAAGGACTTTAATTCTTGACCACCCCCCAAAAATTGAAAAATCCACCCAAAACCTAAAAAAATTTAAATTTTTATATGAAAAACTTCTTTTGCTCATATCTCCTTAAATATGCATCCTAGAGCGAAAAGGACTTCAATTCGTGACCACCCCCAAAAATTCGAAAAATCCACCCAAAACCCAAAAAAATTGAAATTTTTATATGAAAAACTTCTTTTGCCCATATCTCCTTAAATATGCGTCCTAGAGCGAAAAGGACTTCAATTCGTGACCACCCCTAAAAAATCGAAAAATCCACCCAAAACCTAAAAAAATTGAAATTTTTATATGAAAAACTTCTTTTGCCCATATCTCCTTAAATATGCATCCTAGAGCGAAAAGGACTTCAATTCGTGACCACCCCTAAAAAATCGAAAAATCCACCCAAAACCTAAAAAAATTGAAATTTTTATATGAAAAACTTCTTTTGCCCATATCTCCTTAAATATGCGTCCTAGAGCGAAAAGGACTTCAATTCGTGACCACCCCCAAAAAATTGAAAAATCCACCCATAACCTAAAAAATTGAAATTTTTATATGAAAAACTTCTTTTGCCCATATCTCCTAAACTAAGCGTCCTAGAGCGAAAAGTACTTTAATTCGTGACCACCCCCAAAAATGGAAAAATCCACCCAAAACCTAAAAAAAATTAAATTTTTATATGGAAAACTTCTTTTGCCCATATCTCCTTAAATATGCGTCCTAGAGCGAAAAGGACTTCAATTCGTGACCACCCCCAAAAAATCGAAAAATCCACCCAAAACCTTAAAAAATTTAAATTTTTATATGAAAAACTTCTTTTGCCCATATCTCCTAAACTAAGCGTCCTAGAACGAAAAGGACTTTAATTCGTGACCACCCCCAAAAATTGAAAAATCCACCCAAAACCTAATAAAATTTAAATTTTTATATGAAAAACTTCTTTTGCCCATATCTATTTAAATATGCGTCCTAGAGCGAAAAGGACTTCAATTCGTGACCACCCAAAAAATCGAAAAATCCACCCAAAACCTAAAAAAATTGAAATTTTTATATGAAAAACTTATTTTGCCCATATCTCCTTAAATATGCGTCCTACAGCGAAAAGGACTTCAATTCGTGACCACCCCCAAAAAATTGAAAAATCCACCCAAAACCTAAAAAATTGAAATTTTTATATGAAAAACTTCTTTTGCCCATATCTCCTAAAGTAAGCGTCCTAGAGCGAAAAGGACTTCAATTCGTGACCACACCCAAAAAATCGAAAAATCCACCCAAACCCTAAAAAAAATGAAATTTTTATATGAAAAACTTCTTTTGACCATATCTCCTTAAATATGCGTCCTAGAGCGAAAAGGACTTCAATTCGTGACCACCCCCAAAAAATTTAAAAATCCTAGAGCGAAAAGGACTTCAATTCGTGACCACCCCCAAAAAATTGAAAAACCCACACATAACCTAAAAAATTGAAATTTTTATATGAAACACTTATTTTGCCCATATCTCCTTAAATATGCATCCTAGAGCGAAAAGGACTTCAATTCGTGACCACCCCTAAAAAATCGAAAAATACACCCAAAACCTAAAAAAATTTAAATTTTTATATGAAAATCTTCTTTTGCCCATATCTCCTTAAATATGCGTCCTAGAGCGAAAAGGACTTCAATTCGTGACCACCCCAAACAAATTGAAAAATCCACACAAAACCCAAAAAAATTGAAATTTTTATATGAAAAACTTCTTTTGCCCATATCTCCTAAACTAAGCGTCCTAGAGCGAAAAGGACTTTAATTCGTGCCCACCCCCAAAAATTGAAAAATCCACCCAAAACCTAAAAAAAATTAAATTTTTATATGAAAAACTTCTTTTGCTCATATCTCCTAAACTAAGCGTCCTAGAGCGAAAAGTACTTTAATTCGAGACCACCCCCAAAAATTTAAAAATCCACCCAAAACCTAAAAAAATTAAAATTTTATATGGAAAACTTCTTTTGCCCATATCTCCTTAAATATGCGTCCTAGAGCGAAAAGGACTTCAATTCGTGACCATCCCCAAAAAATCGAAAAATCCACCCAAAACCTTAAAAAATTTAAATTTTTATATGAAAAACTTCTTTTGCCCATATCTCCTAAACTAAGCGTCCTAGAACGAAAAGGACTTTAATTCGTGACCACCCCCAAAAATTGAAAAATCCACCCAAAACCTAATAAAATTTAAATTTTTATATGAAAAACTTCTTTTGCCCATATCTATTTAAATATGCGTCCTAGAGCGAAAAGGACTTCAATTCGTGACCACCCCCAAAAAATCGAAAAATCCACCCAAAACCTAAAAAAAAATAAATTTTTATATGAAAAACTTCTTTTGACCATATCTCCTTAAATATGCGTCCTAGAGCGAAAAGGACTTCAATTCGTGACCACCCCCAAAAAATTGAAAAATCCACCCAAAACCTAAAAAATTGAAATTTTTATATGAAAAACTTCTTTTGCCCATATCTCCTAAACGAAGCGTCCCAGAGCGAAAAGGACTTTAATTCGTGACCACCCCCAAAAATTGAAAAATCCCCCCGAAAACCTAAAAAAATTTAAATTTTTATATGAAAAACTTCTTTTGCTCATATCTCCTTAAATATGCATCCTAGAGCGAAAAGGACTTCAATTCGTGACCACCCCCAAAAATTCGAAAAATCCACCCAAAACCCAAAAAAATTGAAATTTTTATATGAAAAACTTCTTTTGCCCATATCTCCTTAAATATGCGTCCTAGAGCGAAAAGGACTTCAATTCGTGACCACCCCTAAAAAATCGAAAAATCCACCCAAAACCTAAAAAAATTGAAATTTTTATATGAAAAACTTCTTTTGCCCATATCTCCTTAAATATGCATCCTAGAGCGAAAAGGACTTCAATTCGTGACCACCCCTAAAAAATCGAAAAATCCACCCAAAACCTAAAAAAATTGAAATTTTTATATGAAAAACTTCTTTTGCCCATATCTCCTTAAATATGCGTCCTAGAGCGAAAAGGACTTCAATTCGTGACCACCCCCAAAAAATTGAAAAACCCACACATAACCTAAAAAATTGAAATTTTTATATGAAACACTTATTTTGCCCATATCTCCTTAAATATGCATCCTAGAGCGAAAAGGACTTCAATTCGTGACCACCCCTAAAAAATCGAAAAATACACCCAAAACCTAAAAAAATTTAAATTTTTATATGAAAATCTTCTTTTGCCCATATCTCCTTAAATATGCGTCCTAGAGCGAAAAGGACTTCAATTCGTGACCACCCCAAAAAAATTGAAAAATCCACCCAAAACCCAAAAAAATTGAAATTTTTATATGAAAAACTTCTTTTGCCCATATCTCCTAAACTAAGCGTCCTAGAGCGAAAAGGACTTTAATTCGTGACCACCCCCAAAAATTGAAAAATCCACCCAAAACCTAAAAAAAATTAAATTTTTATATGAAAAACTTCTTTTGCTCATATCTCCTAAACTAAGCGTCCTAGAGCGAAAAGTACTTTAATTCGTGACCACCCCCAAAAATTGAAAAATCCACCCAAAACCTAAAAGAATTAAAATTTTATATGGAAAACTTCTTTTGCCCATATCTCCTTAAATATGCGTCCTAGAGCGAAAAGGACTTCAATTCGTGACCATCCCCAAAAAATCGAAAAATCCACCCAAAACCTTAAAAAATTTAAATTTTTATATGAAAAACTTCTTTTGCCCATATCTCCTAAACTAAGCGTCCTAGAACGAAAAGGACTTTAATTCGTGACCACCCCCAAAAATTGAAAAATCCACCCAAAACCTAATAAAATTTAAATTTTTATATGAAAAACTTCTTTTGCCCATATCTATTTAAATATGCGTCCTAGAGCGAAAAGGACTTCAATTCGTGACCACCCCCAAAAAATCGAAAAATCCACCCAAAACCTAAAAAAAAATAAATTTTTATATGAAAAACTTCTTTTGACCATATCTCCTTAAATATGCGTCCTAGAGCGAAAAGGACTTCAATTCGTGACCACCCCCAAAAATTGAAAAATCCACCCAAAACCTAAAAAAAATTAAATTTTTATATGAAAAACTTCTTTTGCTCATATCTCCTAAACTAAGCGTCCTAGAGCGAAAAGTACTTTAATTCGTGACCACCCCCAAAAATGGAAAAATCCACCCAAAACCTAAAAAAAATTAAATTTTTATATGGAAAACTTCTTTTGCCCATATCTCCTTAAATATGCGTCCTAGAGCGAAAAGGACTTCAATTCGTGACCACCCCCAAAAAATCGAAAAATCCACCCAAAACCTTAAAAAATTTAAATTTTTATATGAAAAACTTCTTTTGCCCATATCTCCTAAACTAAGCGTCCTAGAACGTAAAGGACTTTAATTCGTGACCACCCCCAAAAATTGAAAAATCCACCCAAAACCTAATAAAATTTAAATTTTTATATGAAAAACTTCTTTTGCCCATATCTATTTAAATATGCGTCCTAGAGCGAAAAGGACTTCAATTCGTGACCACCCAAAAAATCGAAAAATCCACCCAAAACCTAAAAAAATTGAAATTTTTATATGAAAAACTTATTTTGCCCATATCTCCTTAAATATGCGTCCTAGAGCGAAAAGGACTTCAATTCGTGACCACCCCCAAAAAATTGAAAAATCCACCCAAAACCTAAAAAATTGAAATTTTTATATGAAAAACTTCTTTTGCCCATATCTCCTAAAGTAAGCGTCCTAGAGAGAAAAGGACTTTAATTCTTGACCACCCCCCAAAAATTGAAAAATCCACCCAAAACCTAAAAAAATTTAAATTTTTATATGAAAAACTTCTTTTGCTCATATCTCCTTAAATATGCATCCTAGAGCGAAAAGGACTTCAATTCGTGACCACCCCCAAAAATTCGAAAAATCCACCCAAAACCCAAAAAAATTGAAATTTTTATATGAAAAACTTCTTTTGCCCATATCTCCTTAAATATGCGTCCTAGAGCGAAAAGGACTTCAATTCGTGACCACCCCTAAAAAATCGAAAAATCCACCCAAAACCTAAAAAAATTGAAATTTTTATATGAAAAACTTCTTTTGCCCATATCTCCTTAAATATGCATCCTAGAGCGAAAAGGACTTCAATTCGTGACCACCCCTAAAAAATCGAAAAATCCACCCAAAACCTAAAAAAATTGAAATTTTTATATGAAAAACTTCTTTTGCCCATATCTCCTTAAATATGCGTCCTAGAGCGAAAAGGACTTCAATTCGTGACCACCCCCAAAAAATTGAAAAATCCACCCATAACCTAAAAAATTGAAATTTTTATATGAAAAACTTCTTTTGCCCATATCTCCTAAACTAAGCGTCCTAGAGCGAAAAGTACTTTAATTCGTGACCACCCCCAAAAATGGAAAAATCCACCCAAAACCTAAAAAAAATTAAATTTTTATATGGAAAACTTCTTTTGCCCATATCTCCTTAAATATGCGTCCTAGAGCGAAAAGGACTTCAATTCGTGACCACCCCCAAAAAATCGAAAAATCCACCCAAAACCTTAAAAAATTTAAATTTTTATATGAAAAACTTCTTTTGCCCATATCTCCTAAACTAAGCGTCCTAGAACGAAAAGGACTTTAATTCGTGACCACCCCCAAAAATTGAAAAATCCACCCAAAACCTAATAAAATTTAAATTTTTATATGAAAAACTTCTTTTGCCCATATCTATTTAAATATGCGTCCTAGAGCGAAAAGGACTTCAATTCGTGACCACCCAAAAAATCGAAAAATCCACCCAAAACCTAAAAAAATTGAAATTTTTATATGAAAAACTTATTTTGCCCATATCTCCTTAAATATGCGTCCTACAGCGAAAAGGACTTCAATTCGTGACCACCCCCAAAAAATTGAAAAATCCACCCAAAACCTAAAAAATTGAAATTTTTATATGAAAAACTTCTTTTGCCCATATCTCCTAAAGTAAGCGTCCTAGAGCGAAAAGGACTTCAATTCGTGACCACACCCAAAAAATCGAAAAATCCACCCAAACCCTAAAAAAAATGAAATTTTTATATGAAAAACTTCTTTTGACCATATCTCCTTAAATATGCGTCCTAGAGCGAAAAGGACTTCAATTCGTGACCACCCCCAAAAAATTTAAAAATCCTAGAGCGAAAAGGACTTCAATTCGTGACCACCCCCAAAAAATTGAAAAACCCACACATAACCTAAAAAATTGAAATTTTTATATGAAACACTTATTTTGCCCATATCTCCTTAAATATGCATCCTAGAGCGAAAAGGACTTCAATTCGTGACCACCCCTAAAAAATCGAAAAATACACCCAAAACCTAAAAAAATTTAAATTTTTATATGAAAATCTTCTTTTGCCCATATCTCCTTAAATATGCGTCCTAGAGCGAAAAGGACTTCAATTCGTGACCACCCCAAACAAATTGAAAAATCCACACAAAACCCAAAAAAATTGAAATTTTTATATGAAAAACTTCTTTTGCCCATATCTCCTAAACTAAGCGTCCTAGAGCGAAAAGGACTTTAATTCGTGCCCACCCCCAAAAATTGAAAAATCCACCCAAAACCTAAAAAAAATTAAATTTTTATATGAAAAACTTCTTTTGCTCATATCTCCTAAACTAAGCGTCCTAGAGCGAAAAGTACTTTAATTCGAGACCACCCCCAAAAATTTAAAAATCCACCCAAAACCTAAAAAAATTAAAATTTTATATGGAAAACTTCTTTTGCCCATATCTCCTTAAATATGCGTCCTAGAGCGAAAAGGACTTCAATTCGTGACCATCCCCAAAAAATCGAAAAATCCACCCAAAACCTTAAAAAATTTAAATTTTTATATGAAAAACTTCTTTTGCCCATATCTCCTAAACTAAGCGTCCTAGAACGAAAAGGACTTTAATTCGTGACCACCCCCAAAAATTGAAAAATCCACCCAAAACCTAATAAAATTTAAATTTTTATATGAAAAACTTCTTTTGCCCATATCTATTTAAATATGCGTCCTAGAGCGAAAAGGACTTCAATTCGTGACCACCCCCAAAAAATCGAAAAATCCACCCAAAACCTAAAAAAAAATAAATTTTTATATGAAAAACTTCTTTTGACCATATCTCCTTAAATATGCGTCCTAGAGCGAAAAGGACTTCAATTCGTGACCACCCCCAAAAAATTGAAAAATCCACCCAAAACCTAAAAAATTGAAATTTTTATATGAAAAACTTCTTTTGCCCATATCTCCTAAACGAAGCGTCCCAGAGCGAAAAGGACTTTAATTCGTGACCACCCCCAAAAATTGAAAAATCCCCCCGAAAACCTAAAAAAATTTAAATTTTTATATGAAAAACTTCTTTTGCTCATATCTCCTTAAATATGCATCCTAGAGCGAAAAGGACTTCAATTCGTGACCACCCCCAAAAATTCGAAAAATCCACCCAAAACCCAAAAAAATTGAAATTTTTATATGAAAAACTTCTTTTGCCCATATCTCCTTAAATATGCGTCCTAGAGCGAAAAGGACTTCAATTCGTGACCACCCCTAAAAAATCGAAAAATCCACCCAAAACCTAAAAAAATTGAAATTTTTATATGAAAAACTTCTTTTGCCCATATCTCCTTAAATATGCATCCTAGAGCGAAAAGGACTTCAATTCGTGACCACCCCTAAAAAATCGAAAAATCCACCCAAAACCTAAAAAAATTGAAATTTTTATATGAAAAACTTCTTTTGCCCATATCTCCTTAAATATGCGTCCTAGAGCGAAAAGGACTTCAATTCGTGACCACCCCCAAAAAATTGTAAAATCCACCCAAAACCTAAAAAATTGAAATTTTTATATGAAAAACTTCTTTTGCCCATATCTCCTAAACTAAGCGTCCTAGAGCGAAAAGGACTTTAATTCGTGACCACCCCCAAAAATTGAAAAATCCACCCAAAACCTAAAAAAAATTAAATTTTTATATGAAAAACTTCTTTTGCTCATATCTCCTAAACTAAGCGTCCTAGAGCGAAAAGTACTTTAATTCGTGACCACCCCCAAAAATGGAAAAATCCACCCAAAACCTAAAAAAAATTAAATTTTTATATGGAAAACTTCTTTTGCCCATATCTCCTTAAATATGCGTCCTAGAGCGAAAAGGACTCCAATTCGTGACCACCCCCAAAAAATCGAAAAATCCACCCAAAACCTTAAAAAATTTAAATTTTTATATGAAAAACTTCTTTTGCCCATATCTCCTAAACTAAGCGTCCTAGAACGAAAAGGACTTTAATTCGTGACCACCCCCAAAAATTGAAAAATCCACCTAAAACCTAATAAAATTTAAATTTTTATATGAAAAACTTCTTTTGCCCATATCTATTTAAATATGCGTCCTAGAGCGAAAAGGACTTCAATTCGTGACCACCCAAAAAATCGAAAAATCCACCCAAAACCTAAAAAAATTGAAATTTTTATATGAAAAACTTATTTTGCCCATATCTCCTTAAATATGCGTCCTAGAGCGAAAAGGACTTCAATTCGTGACCACCCCCAAAAAATTGAAAAATCCACCCAAAACCTAAAAAATTGAAATTTTTATATGAAAAACTTCTTTTGCCCATATCTCCTAAAGTAAGCGTCCTACAGCGAAAAGGACTTTAATTCGTGACCACCCCCAAAAATTGAAAAATCCACCCAAAACCTAAAAAAATTTAAATTTTTATATGAAAAACTTCTTTTGCTCATATCTCCTTAAATATGCATCCTAGAGCGAAAAGGACTTCAATTCGTGACCACCCCCAAAAATTCGAAAAATCCACCCAAAACCCAAAAAAATTGAAATTTTTATATGAAAAACTTCTTTTGCCCATATCTCCTTAAATATGCGTCCTAGAGCGAAAAGGACTTCAATTCGTGACCACCCCTAAAAAATCGAAAAATCCACCCAAAACCTAAAAAAATTGAAATTTTTATATGAAAAACTTCTTTTGCCCATATCTCCTTAAATATGCATCCTAGAGCGAAAAGGACTTCAATTCGTGACCACCCCTAAAAAATCGAAAAATCCACCCAAAACCTAAAAAAATTGAAATTTTTATATGAAAAACTTCTTTTGCCCATATCTCCTTAAATATGCGTCCTAGAGCGAAAAGGACTTCAATTCGTGACCACCCCCAAAAAATTGAAAAATCCACCCATAACCTAAAAAATTGAAATTTTTATATGAAAAACTTCTTTTGCCCATATCTCCTAAACTAAGCGTCCTAGAGCGAAAAGTACTTTAATTCGTGACCACCCCCAAAAATGGAAAAATCCACCCAAAACCTAAAAAAAATTAAATTTTTATATGGAAAACTTCTTTTGCCCATATCTCCTTAAATATGCGTCCTAGAGCGAAAAGGACTTCAATTCGTGACCACCCCCAAAAAATCGAAAAATCCACCCAAAACCTTAAAAAATTTAAATTTTTATATGAAAAACTTCTTTTGCCCATATCTCCTAAACTAAGCGTCCTAGAACGAAAAGGACTTTAATTCGTGACCACCCCCAAAAATTGAAAAATCCACCCAAAACCTAATAAAATTTAAATTTTTATATGAAAAACTTCTTTTGCCCATATCTATTTAAATATGCGTCCTAGAGCGAAAAGGACTTCAATTCGTGACCACCCAAAAAATCGAAAAATCCACCCAAAACCTAAAAAAATTGAAATTTTTATATGAAAAACTTATTTTGCCCATATCTCCTTAAATATGCGTCCTACAGCGAAAAGGACTTCAATTCGTGACCACCCCCAAAAAATTGAAAAATCCACCCAAAACCTAAAAAATTGAAATTTTTATATGAAAAACTTCTTTTGCCCATATCTCCTAAAGTAAGCGTCCTAGAGCGAAAAGGACTTTAATTCGTGACCACCCCCAAAAATTGAAAAATCCACCCAAAACCTAAAAAAAATTAAATTTTTATATGGAAAACTTCTTTTGCCCATATCTCCTTAAATATGCGTCCTAGAGCGAAAAGGACTTTAATTCGTGACCACCCCCAAAAAATCGAAAAATCCACCCAAAACCTAAAAAATTGAAATTTTTATATGAAAAACTTCTTTTGCCCACATCTCCTTAAATATGCATCCTAGAGCGAAAAGGACTTCAATTCGTGACCACCCCCAAAAAATCGAAAAATCCACCCAAAACCTAAAAAATTGAAATTTTTATATGAAAAACTTCTTTTGCCCATATCTCCTTAAATATGCGTCCTAGAGCGAAAAGGACTTCAATTCGTGACCATCCCCAAAAAATCGACAAATCCACCCAAAACCTTAAAAAATTGAAATTTTTATATGAAAAACTTCTTTTGTCCATATCTCCTTAAATATGCGTCCTAGAGCGAAAAGGACTTCAATTCGTGACCACCCCCAAAAAATTGAAAAATCCACCCAAAACCTAAAAGATTGAAATTTTTATATGAAAAACTTCTTTTGCCCATATCTCCTAAACTAAGCGTCCTAGAGCGAAAAGGACTTTAATTCGTGCCCACTCCCAAAAAATCGAAAAATCCACCCAAAACCTAAAAAAAATTAAATTTTTATATGAAAAACTTCTTTTGCTCATATCTCCTAAACTAAGCGTCCTAGAGCGAAAAGGACTTTAATTCGTGACCACCACCAAAAAATCGAAAAATCCACCCAAAACCTAAAAAATTTTAAATTTTTATATGAAAAACCTCTTTTGCCCATATCTCCTAAACTAAGCGTCCTAGAACGAAAAGGACTTTAATTCGTGACCACCCCCAAAAATTGAAAAATCCACCCAAAACCTAAAAAAATTTAAATTTTTATATGAAAAACTTATTTGCCCATATCTCCATAAATATGCGTCCTAGAGCGAAAAGGACTTCAATTCGTGACCACCCCCAAAACATCGAAAAATCCACCCAAAACCTAAAAAAAATTGAAATTTTTATATGAAAAACTTCTTTTGCCCATATCTCCTTAAATATGCGCCTTAGAACGAAAAGGACTTCAATACGTGACCACCCCCAAAAAATCGAAAAATCCACCCAAAACCTAAAAAAAATTAAATTTTTATATGAAAAACTTCTTTTGCCCATATCTCCTAAACTAAGCATCCTAGAGCGAAAAGGACTTTAATTCGTGACCACCCCCAAAAAAAAACGAAAAATCCACCCAAAATCTAAAAAAAATGAAATTTTTGTATGAAATACTTCTTTTGCCCATATCTCCTTAAATATGCGTCCTAGAGCGAAAAGGACTTCAATTCGTAACCACCCCCAAAAAATCGAAAAATCCACCCAAAACCTAAAAAATTGAAATTTTTATATGAAAAACTTCTTTTGCCCATATCTCCTTAAATATGCGTCCTAGAGCGAAAATGACTTCAATTCGTGACCACCCCTAAAAAATCGAAAAATCCACCCAAAACCTTAAAAAATTTAAATTTTTATATGAAAAACTTCTTTTGCCCATATCTCCTAAACTAAGCGTCCTAGAACGAAAAGGACTTTAATTCGTGACCACCCCCAAAAATTGAAAAATCCACCCAAAACCTAATAAAATTTAAATTTTTATATGAAAAACTTCTTTTGCCCATATCTATTTAAATATGCGTCCTAGAGCGAAAAGGACTTCAATTCGTGACCACCCCCAAAAAATCGAAAAATCCACCCAAAACATAAAAAAATTGAAATTTTTATATGAAAAACTTCTTTTGCCCATATCTCCTTAAATATGCGTCCTAGAGCGAAAAGGACTTCAATTCGTGACCACCCCCAAAAAATTGAAAAATCCACCCAAAACCTAAAAAATTGAAATTTTTATATGAAAAACTTCTTTTGCCCATATCTCCTAAACGAAGCGTCCTAGAGCGAAAAGGACTTTAATTCGTGACCACCCCCAAAAAATCGAAAAATCCACCCAAAACCTAAAAAATTGAAATTTTTATATGAAAAACTTCTTTTGCCCATATCTCCTTAAATATGCATCCTAGAGCGAAAAGGACTTCAATTCGTGACCACCCCCAAAAATTCGAAAAATCCACCCAAAACCCAAAAAAATTGAAATTTTTATATGAAAAACTTCTTTTGCCCATATCTCCTTAAATATGCGTCCTAGAGCGAAAATGACTTCAATTCGTGACCACCCCCTAAAAATCGAAAAATCCACCCAAAACCTAAAAAAATTGAAATCTCCTTAAATATGCGTCCTAGAGCGAAAAGGACTTCAATTCGTGACCACCCCCAAAAAATTGAAAAATCCACTCAAAACCTAAAAAATTGAAATTTTTATATGAACAACTTCTTTTGCCCATATCTCCTAAACTAAGCGTCCTAGAGCGAAAAGGACTTTAATTCGTGACCACCCCCAAAAATTGAAAAATCCACCCAAAACCTAAAAAAATTTAAATTTTTATATGAAAAACTTCTTTTGCTCATATCTCCTAAACTAAGCGTCCTAGAGCGAAAAGGACTTTAATTCGTGACCACCCCCAAAAATTGAAAAATCCACCCAAAACCTAAAAAAATTTAAATTTTTATATGAAAAACTTCTTTTGCCCATATCTATTTAAATATGCGTCGTAGAGCGAAAAGGACTTCAATTCGTGACCACCCCCAAAAAATCGAAAAATCCACCCAAAACCTAAAAAAATGAAATGTTTATATGAAAAACTTCTTTTGACCATATCTCCTTAAATATGCGTCCTAGAGCGAAAAGGACATCAATTCGTGACCACCCCCAAAAAATCGAAAAATCCATCCAAAACCTAAAAAAATTAAATTTTTATATGAAAAACTTCTTTTGTCCATATCTCCTTAAATATGCGTCCTAGAGCGAAAAGGACTTCAATTCGTGACCACCCCCAAAAAATCGAAAAATCCACCCAAAACCTAAAAAATTGAAATTTTTATATGAAAAACTTCTTTTGCCCATATCTCCTTAAATATGCGTCCTAGAGCGAAAAAGACTTCAATTTGTGACCATCCCCAAAAAATCGAAAAATCCACCCAAAACCTAAAAAAATTGAAAATTTCTCCTTAAATATGCGTCCTAGAGCGAAAAGGACTTCAATTCGTGACCACCCCCAAAAAATTAAAAAATCCACCCAAAACCTAAAAAATTGAAATTTTTATATGAAAAACTTCTTTTGCCCATATCTCCTAAACTAAGCGTCCTAGAGCGAAAAGGACTTTAATTCGTGACCACCCCCAACAATTGAAAAATCCACCCAAAACCTAAAAAAATTGAAATTTTTATATGAAAAACTTCTTTTGCTCATATCTCCTAAACTAAGCGTCCTAGAGCGAAAAGGACTTTAATTCGTGACCACCCCCAAAAAATTGAAAAATCCACCCAAAACCTAAAAAAAATTAAATTTTTATATGGAAAACTTCTTTTGCCCATATCTCCTTAAATATGCGTCCTAGAGCGAAAAGGACTTCAATTCGTGACCACCCCCAAAAAATCGAAAAATCCACCCAAAACCTTAAAAAAATTGAAATTTTTATATGAAAAACTTCTTTTGCCCATATCTTCTAAACTAAGCGTCCTAGAACGAAAAGGACTTTAATTCGTGACCACCCCCAAAAATTGAAAAATCCACCCAAAACCTAAAAAAATTGAAATTTTTATATGAAAAACTTCTTTTGCCCATATCTTCTAAACTAAGCGTCCTAGAACGAAAAGGACTTTAATTCGTGACCACCCCCAAAAATTGAAAAATCCACCCAAAACCTAAAAAAAATTAAATTTTTATATGGAAAACTTCTTTTGCCCATATCTCCTTAAATATGCGTCCTAGAGCGAAAAGGACTTTAATTCGTGACCACCCCCAAAAAATCGAAAAATCCACCCAAAACCTAAAAAATTGAAATTTTTATATGAAAAACTTCTTTTGCCCACATCTCCTTAAATATGCATCCTAGAGCGAAAAGGACTTCAATTCGTGACCACCCCCAAAAAATCGAAAAATCCACCCAAAACCTAAAAAATTGAAATTTTTATATGAAAAACTTCTTTTGCCCATATCTCCTTAAATATGCGTCCTAGAGCGAAAAGGACTTCAATTCGTGACCATCCCCAAAAAATCGACAAATCCACCCAAAACCTTAAAAAATTGAAATTTTTATATGAAAAACTTCTTTTGTCCATATCTCCTTAAATATGCGTCCTAGAGCGAAAAGGACTTCAATTCGTGACCACCCCCAAAAAATTGAAAAATCCACCCAAAACCTAAAAGATTGAAATTTTTATATGAAAAACTTCTTTTGCCCATATCTCCTAAACTAAGCGTCCTAGAGCGAAAAGGACTTTAATTCGTGCCCACTCCCAAAAAATCGAAAAATCCACCCAAAACCTAAAAAAAATTAAATTTTTATATGAAAAACTTCTTTTGCTCATATCTCCTAAACTAAGCGTCCTAGAGCGAAAAGGACTTTAATTCGTGACCACCACCAAAAAATCGAAAAATCCACCCAAAACCTAAAAAATTTTAAATTTTTATATGAAAAACCTCTTTTGCCCATATCTCCTAAACTAAGCGTCCTAGAACGAAAAGGACTTTAATTCGTGACCACCCCCAAAAATTGAAAAATCCACCCAAAACCTAAAAAAATTTAAATTTTTATATGAAAAACTTATTTGCCCATATCTCCTTAAATATGCGTCCTAGAGCGAAAAGGACTTCAATTCGTGACCACCCCCAAAACATCGAAAAATCCACCCAAAACCTAAAAAAAATTGAAATTTTTATATGAAAAACTTCTTTTGCCCATATCTCCTTAAATATGCGTCCTAGAGCGAAAAGGACTTCAATTCGTAACCACCCCCAAAAAATCGAAAAATCCACCCAAAACCTAAAAAATTGAAATTTTTATATGAAAAACTTCTTTTGCCCATATCTCCTTAAATATGCGTCCTAGAGCGAAAATGACTTCAATTCGTGACCACCCCTAAAAAATCGAAAAATCCACCCAAAACCTTAAAAAATTAAAATTTTTATATGAAAAACTTCTTTTGCCCATATCTCCTAAACTAAGCGTCCTAGAACGAAAAGGACTTTAATTCGTGACCACCCCCAAAAATTGAAAAATCCACCCAAAACCTAATAAAATTTAAATTTTTATATGAAAAACTTCTTTTGCCCATATCTATTTAAATATGCGTCCTAGAGCGAAAAGGACTTCAATTCGTGACCACCCCCAAAAAATCGAAAAATCCACCCAAAACATAAAAAAATTGAAATTTTTATATGAAAAACTTCTTTTGCCCATATCTCCTTAAATATGCGTCCTAGAGCGAAAAGGACTTCAATTCGTGACCACCCCCAAAAAATTGAAAAATCCACCCAAAACCTAAAAAATTGAAATTTTTATATGAAAAACTTCTTTTGCCCATATCTCCTAAACGAAGCGTCCTAGAGCGAAAAGGACTTTAATTCGTGACCACCCCCAAAAAATCGAAAAATCCACCCAAAACCTAAAAAATTGAAATTTTTATATGAAAAACTTCTTTTGCCCATATCTCCTTAAATATGCATCCTAGAGCGAAAAGGACTTCAATTCGTGACCACCCCCAAAAATTCGAAAAATCCACCCAAAACCCAAAAAAATTGAAATTTTTATATGAAAAACTTCTTTTGCCCATATCTCCTTAAATATGCGTCCTAGAGCGAAAATGACTTCAATTCGTGACCACCCCCTAAAAATCGAAAAATCCACCCAAAACCTAAAAAAATTGAAATCTCCTTAAATATGCGTCCTAGAGCGAAAAGGACTTCAATTCGTGACCACCCCCAAAAAATTGAAAAATCCACTCAAAACCTAAAAAATTGAAATTTTTATATGAACAACTTCTTTTGCCCATATCTCCTAAACTAAGCGTCCTAGAGCGAAAAGGACTTTAATTCGTGACCACCCCCAAAAATTGAAAAATCCACCCAAAACCTAAAAAAATTTAAATTTTTATATGAAAAACTTCTTTTGCTCATATCTCCTAAACTAAGCGTCCTAGAGCGAAAAGGACTTTAATTCGTGACCACCCCCAAAAATTGAAAAATCCACCCAAAACCTAAAAAAATTTAAATTTTTATATGAAAAACTTCTTTTGCCCATATCTATTTAAATATGCGTCGTAGAGCGAAAAGGACTTCAATTCGTGACCACCCCCAAAAAATCGAAAAATCCACCCAAAACCTAAAAAAATGAAATGTTTATATGAAAAACTTCTTTTGACCATATCTCCTTAAATATGCGTCCTAGAGCGAAAAGGACATCAATTCGTGACCACCCCCAAAAAATCGAAAAATCCATCCAAAACCTAAAAAAATTAAATTTTTATATGAAAAACTTCTTTTGTCCATATCTCCTTAAATATGCGTCCTAGAGCGAAAAGGACTTCAATTCGTGACCACCCCCAAAAAATCGAAAAATCCACCCAAAACCTAAAAAATTGAAATTTTTATATGAAAAACTTCTTTTGCCCATATCTCCTTAAATATGCGTCCTAGAGCGAAAAAGACTTCAATTTGTGACCATCCCCAAAAAATCGAAAAATCCACCCAAAACCTAAAAAAATTGAAAATTTCTCCTTAAATATGCGTCCTAGAGCGAAAAGGACTTCAATTCGTGACCACCCCCAAAAAATTAAAAAATCCACCCAAAACCTAAAAAATTGAAATTTTTATATGAAAAACTTCTTTTGCCCATATCTCCTAAACTAAGCGTCCTAGAGCGAAAAGGACTTTAATTCGTGACCACCCCCAACAATTGAAAAATCCACCCAAAACCTAAAAAAATTGAAATTTTTATATGAAAAACTTCTTTTGCTCATATCTCCTAAACTAAGCGTCCTAGAGCGAAAAGGACTTTAATTCGTGACCACCCCCAAAAAATTGAAAAATCCACCCAAAACCTAAAAAAAATTAAATTTTTATATGGAAAACTTCTTTTGCCCATATCTCCTTAAATATGCGTCCTAGAGCGAAAAGGACTTCAATTCGTGACCACCCCCAAAAAATCGAAAAATCCACCCAAAACCTTAAAAAAATTGAAATTTTTATATGAAAAACTTCTTTTGCCCATATCTTCTAAACTAAGCGTCCTAGAACGAAAAGGACTTTAATTCGTGACCACCCCCAAAAATTGAAAAATCCACCCAAAACCTAAAAAAATTGAAATTTTTATATGAAAAACTTCTTTTGCTCATATCTCCTAAACTAAGCGTCCTAGAGCGAAAAGGACTTTAATTCGTGACCACCCCCAAAAAATTGAAAAATCCACCCAAAACCTAAAAAAAATTAAATTTTTATATGAAAAACTTCTTTTGCCCATATCTATTTAAATATGCGTCCTAGAGCGAAAAGGACTTCAATTCGTGACCACCCCCAAAAAATCGAAAAATCCACCCAAAACCTAAAAAAATTGAAATTTTTATATGAAAAACTTCTTTTGCCCATATCTCCTTAAATATGCGTCCTAGAGCGTAAAGGACTTCAATTCGTGACCACCCCCAAAAAATCGAAAAATCCACCCAAAACCTTAAAAAATTGAAATTTTTATATGAAAAACTTCTTTTGCCCATATCTCCTAAACTAAGCGTCCTAGAACGAAAAGGACTTTAATTCGTGACCACCCCCAAAAATTGAAAAATCCACCCAAAACCTAAAAAAATGAAATTTTTATATGAAAAACTTCTTTTGACCATATCTCCTTAAATATGCATCCTAGAGCGAAAAGGACTTCAATTCGTGACCACCCCCAAAAAATCGAAAAATCCACCCAAAACCTAAAAAATTGAAATTTTTATATTAAAAACTTCTTTTGCCCATATCTCCTTAAATATGCGTCCTAGAGCGAAAAGGACTTCAATTCGTGACCACCCCCAAAAAATCGAAAAATCCACCCAAAACCTAAAAAAATTGAAAATTTTATATGAAAAACTTCTTTTGCCCATATCTCCTTAAATATGCATCCTAGAGCGAAAAGGACTTCAATTCGTGACCACCCCCAAAAAATCGAAAAATCCACCCAAAACCTAAAAAAATTGAAATTTTTATATGAAAAACTTCTTTTGCCCATATCTCCTTAAATATGCGTCCTAGAGCGAAAAGGACTTCAATTCGTGACCACCCCCAAAAAATTGCAAAATCCACCCAAAACCTAAAAAATTGAAATTTTTATATGAAAAACTTCTTTTGCCCATATCTCCTAAACTAAGCGTCCTAGAGCGAAAAGGACTTCAATTCGTGACCACCCCTAAAAAATCGAAAAATCCACCCAAAACCTAAAAACAATGAAATTTTTATATGAAAAACTTCTTTTGACCATATCTCCTTAAATATGCATCCTAGAGCGAAAAGGACTTCAATTCGTGACCACCCCCAAAAAATCGAAAAATCCACCCAAAACCTACAAAAATTTTTATATGAAAAACTTCTTTTGCCCATATCTCCTAAACTAAGCGTCCTAGAGCGAAAAGGACTTTAATTCGTGACCACCCCCAAAAATTGAAAAATCCACCCAAAACCTAAAAAAATTTAAATTTTTATATGAAAAACTTCTTTTGCCCATATCTTCTTAAATATGCGTCCTAGAGCGAAAAGGACTTCAATTCGTGACCACCCCCAAAAAATCGAAAAATCCACCCAAAACCTAAAAAAATTTAAATTTTTATATGAAAAACTTCTTTTGCCCATATCTTCTTAAATATGCGTCCTAGAGCGAAAAGGACTTCAATTCGTGACCACCCCCAAAAAATCGAAAAATCCACCCAAAACCTTAAAAAATTGAAATTTTTATATGAAAAACTTCTTTTGCCCATATCTCCTAAACTAAGCATCCTAGAGCGAAAAGGACTTCAATTCGTGACCACCCCCAAAAAATTGAAAAATCCACCCAAAACCTAAAAAAATTGAAAGTTTTATATGAAAAACTTCTTTTGCCCATATCTCCTAAACTAAGCGTCCTAGAGCGAAAAGGACTTTAATTCGTGACCACCCCCAAAAAATTGAAAAATCCACCCAAACCTAAAAAAATTTAAATTTTTATATGAAAAACTTCTTTTGCCCATATCTCCTTAAATATGCGTCCTAGAACGAAAAGGACTTCAATTCGTGACCACCCCCAAAAAATCGAAAAATCCACCCAAAACCTAAAAAAATTTAAATTTTTATATGAAAAACTTATTTTTCTCATATCTCCTAAACTAAGCGTCCTAGAGCGAAAAGGACTTTAATTCGTGACCACCCCCAAAAATTGAAAAATCCACCCAAAACCTAAAAAAAAATTAAATTTTTATATGAAAAACTTCTTTTGCCCTAATCTCCCTAAATATGCATCCTAGAGCGAAAAGGACTTCAATTCGTGACCACCCCCAAAAAATCGAAAAATCCACCCAAAACCTAAAAAAATTGAAATTTTTATATGAAAAACTTCTTTTGTCCATATCTCCTTAAATATGCGTCCTAGAGCGAAAAGGACTTCAATTCGTGACCACCCCCAAAAAATCGAAAAATCCACCCAAAACCTAAAAAAATTGAAATTTTTATATGAAAAACTTCTTTTGCCCATATCTCCTTAAATATGCGTCTTAGAGCGAAAAGGACTTCAATTCGTGACCACCCCCAAAAAATTGAAAAATCCACCCAAAACCTAAAAAAATTGAAATTTTTATATGAAAAACTTCTTTTGCCCATATCTCCTAAATTAAGCGTCCTAGAACGAAAAGGACTTTAATTCGTGACCACCCCCAAAAATTGAAAAATCCACCCAAAACCTAAAAAAATTTAAATTTTTATATGAAAAACTTCTTTTGCCCATATCTCCTTAAATATGCGTCCTAGAGCGAAAAGGACTTCAATTCGTGACCACCCCCAAAAAATCGAAAAATCCACCCAAAACCTACAAAAATTGAAATTTTTATATGAAAAACTTCTTTTGCCCATATCTCCTTAAATATGCGTCCTAGAGCGAAAAGGACTTCAATTCGTGACCACCCCCAAAAAATCGAAAAATCCACCCAAAACCTAAAAAAATTGAAATTTTTATATGAAAAACTTCTTTTGCCCATATCTCCTTAATATATGAAAAACTTCTTTTGCCCATATCTCCTAAACTAAGCATCCTAGAGCGAAAAGGACTTTAATTCGTGACCACCCCCAAAAAAACGAAAAATCCACCCAAAATCTAAAAAAATTGAAATTTTTGTATGAAATACTTCTTTTGGCCATATCTCCTTAAATATGCGTCCTAGAGCGAAAAGGACTTCAATTCGTGACCACCCCCAAAAAATCGAAAAATCCACCCAAAACCTAAAAAATTGAAATTTTTATATGAAAAACTTCTTTTGCCCATATCTCTTAAACTAAGCGTCCTAAAGCGAAAAGGACTTCAATTCGTGACCACCCCCAAAAAATTGAAAAATCCACCCAAAACCTAAAAAACTGAAATTTTTATATGAAAAACTTCTTTTGCCCATATCTCCTAAACTAAGCGTCCTAGAGCGAAAAGGACTTTAATTCGTGACCACCCCCAAAAAATTGAAAAATCCACCCAAAACCTAAAAAAATTGAAAGTTTTATATGAAAAACTTCTTTTGCCCATATCTCCTTAAATATGCATCCTAGAGCGAAAAGGACTTCAATTCGTGACCACCCCCAAAAAATCGAAAAATCCACCCAAAACCTAAAAAAATTGAAATTTTTATATGAAAAACTTCTTTTGCCCATATCTCCTTAAATATGCGTCCTAGAGCGAAAAGGACTTCAATTCGTGACCACCCCCAAAAAATCGAAAAATCCACCCAAAACCTACAAAAATTTTTATATGAAAAACTTCTTTTGCCCATATCTCCTAAACTAAGCGTCCTAGAGCGAAAAGGACTTTAATTCGTGACCACCCCCAAAAATTGAAAAATCCACCCAAAACCTAAAAAAATTTAAATTTTTATATGAAAAACTTCTTTTGCCCATATCTTCTTAAATATGCGTCCTAGAGCGAAAAGGACTTCAATTCGTGACCACCCCCAAAAAATCGAAAAATCCACCCAAAACCTAAAAAAATTTAAATTTTTATATGAAAAACTTCTTTTGCCCATATCTCTTAAATATGCGTCCTAGAGCGAAAAGGACTTCAATTCGTGACCACCCCCAAAAAATCGAAAAATCCACCCAAAACCTTAAAAAATTGAAATTTTTATATGAAAAACTTCTTTTGCCCATATCTCCTAAACTAAGCATCCTAGAGCGAAAAGGACTTCAATTCGTGACCACCCCCAAAAAATTGAAAAATCCACCCAAAACCTAAAAAAATTGAAAGTTTTATATGAAAAACTTCTTTTGCCCATATCTCCTAAACTAAGCGTCCTAGAACGAAAAGGACTTTAATTCGTGACCACCCCCAAAAAATTGAAAAATCCACCCAAACCTAAAAAAATTTAAATTTTTATATGAAAAACTTCTTTTGCCCATATCTCCTTAAATATGCGTCCTAGAACGAAAAGGACTTCAATTCGTGACCACCCCCAAAAAATCGAAAAATCCACCCAAAACCTACAAAAATTTTTATATGAAAAACTTCTTTTGCCCATATCTCCTAAACTAAGCGTCCTAGAGCGAAAAGGACTTTAATTCGTGACCACCCCCAAAAAATGAAAAATCCACCCAAAACCTAAAAAAATTTAAATTTTTATATGAAAAACTTCTTTTGCCCATATCTTCTTAAATATGCGTCCTAGAGCGAAAAGGACTTCAATTCGTGACCACCCCCAAAAAATCGAAAAATCCACCCAAAACCTAAAAAAATTTAAATTTTTATATGAAAAACTTCTTTTGCCCATATCTTCTTAAATATGCGTCCTAGAGCGAAAAGGACTTCAATTCGTGACCACCCCCAAAAAATCGAAAAATCCACCCAAAACCTTAAAAAATTGAAATTTTTATATGAAAAACTTCTTTTGCCCATATCTCCTAAACTAAGCATCCTAGAGCGAAAAGGACTTCAATTCGTGACCACCCCCAAAAAATTGAAAAATCCACCCAAAACCTAAAAAAATTGAAAGTTTTATATGAAAAACTTCTTTTGCCCATATCTCCTAAACTAAGCGTCCTAGAACGAAAAGGACTTTAATTCGTGACCACCCCCAAAAAATTGAAAAATCCACCCAAACCTAAAAAAATTTAAATTTTTATATGAAAAACTTCTTTTGCCCATATCTCCTTAAATATGCGTCCTAGAACGAAAAGGACTTCAATTCGTGACCACCCCCAAAAAATCGAAAAATCCACCCAAAACCTAAAAAAATTTAAATTTTTATATGAAAAACTTATTTTTCTCATATCTCCTAAACTAAGCGTCCTAGAGCGAAAAGGACTTTAATTCGTGACCACCCCCAAAAATTGAAAAATCCACCCAAAACCTAAAAAAAATTAAATTTTTATATGAAAAACTTCTTTTGCCCTAATCTCCCTAAATATGCATCCTAGAGCGAAAAGGACTTCAATTCGTGACCACCCCCAAAAAATCGAAAAATCCACCCAAAACCTAAAAAAATTGAAATTTTTATATGAAAAACTTCTTTTGTCCATATCTCCTTAAATATGCGTCCTAGAGCGAAAAGGACTTCAATTCGTGACCACCCCCAAAAAATCGAAAAATCCACCCAAAACCTACAAAAATTGAAATTTTTATATGAAAAACTTCTTTTGCCCATATCTCCTTAAATATGCGTCTTAGAGCGAAAAGGACTTCAATTCGTGACCACCCCCAAAAAATTGAAAAATCCACCCAAAACCTAAAAAAATTGAAATTTTTATATGAAAAACTTCTTTTGCCCATATCTCCTAAATTAAGCGTCCTAGAACGAAAAGGACTTTAATTCGTGACCACCCCCAAAAATTGAAAAATCCACCCAAAACCTAAAAAAATTTAAATTTTTATATGAAAAACTTCTTTTGCCCATATCTCCTTAAATATGCGTCCTAGAGCGAAAAGGACTTCAATTCGTGACCACCCCCAAAAAATCGAAAAATCCACCCAAAACCTACAAAAATTGAAATTTTTATATGAAAAACTTCTTTTGCCCATATCTCCTTAAATATGCGTCCTAGAGCGAAAAGGACTTCAATTCGTGACCACCCCCAAAAAATCGAAAAATCCACCCAAAACCTAAAAAAATTGAAATTTTTATATGAAAAACTTCTTTTGCCCATATCTCCTTAATATATGAAAAACTTCTTTTGCCCATATCTCCTAAACTAAGCATCCTAGAGCGAAAAGGACTTTAATTCGTGACCACCCCCAAAAAAACGAAAAATCCACCCAAAATCTAAAAAAATTGAAATTTTTGTATGAAATACTTCTTTTGGCCATATCTCCTTAAATATGCGTCCTAGAGCGAAAAGGACTTCAATTCGTGACCACCCCCAAAAAATCGAAAAATCCACCCAAAACCTAAAAAATTTAAATTTTTATATGAAAAACTTCTTTTGCCCATATCTCTTAAACTAAGCGTCCTAAAGCGAAAAGGACTTCAATTCGTGACCACCCCCAAAAAATTGAAAAATCCACCCAAAACCTAAAAAATTGAAATTTTTATATGAAAAACTTCTTTTGCCCATATCTCCTAAACTAAGCGTCCTAGAGCGAAAAGGACTTTAATTCGTGACCACCCCCAAAAAGTGAAAAATCCACCCAAAACCGAAAAAAATTTAAATTTTTATATGAAAAACTTCTTTTGCCCATATTTCCTAAACTAAGCGTCCTAGAGCGAAAAGGACTTTAATTCGTGACCACCCCAAAAAAAATCGAAAAATCGACCCAAAACCTAAAAAATTGAAATTTTTATATGAAAAACTTCTTTTGCCCATATCTCCTAAACTAAGCGTCCTAGAGCGAAAAGGACTTTAATTCGTGACCACCCCCAAAAAATTGAAAAATCCACCCAAAACCTAAAAAAATTTAAATTTTAATATGAAAAACTTCTTTTGTCCATATCTCCTTAAATATGCGTCCTAGAGCGAAAAGGACTTCAATTCGTGACCACCCCCAAAAAATCGAAAAATCCACCCAAAACCTAAAAAAAATTAAATTTTTATATGAAAAACTTCTTTTGCTCATATCTCCTAAACTAAGCGTCCTAGAGCGAAAAGGACTTTAATTCGTGACCACCCCCAAAAATTGAAAAATCCACCCAAAACCTAAAAAAAATTTAATTTTTATATGAAAAACTTCTTTTGCCCATATCTCCTTAAATATGCGTCCTAGAGCGTAAAGGACTTCAATTCGTGACCACCCCCCAAAAAATCGAAAAATCCACCCAAAACCTTAAAAAATTGAAATTTTTATATGAAAAACTTCTTTTGCCCATATCTCCTAAACTAAGCATCCTAGAGCGAAAAGGACTTCAATTCGTGACCACCCCCAAAAAATTGAAAAATCCACCCAAAACCTAAAAAAAATGAAATTTTTATATGAAAAACTTATTTTGACCATATCTCCTTTAATATGCATCCTAGAGCGAAAAGGACTTCAATTCGTGACCACCCCCAAAAAATCGAAAAATCCACCCAAAACCTAAAAAATTGAAATTTTTATATTAAAAACTTCTTTTGCCCATATCTCCTTAAATATGCGTCCTAGAGCGAAAAGGACTTCAATTCGTGACCACCCCCAAAAAATCGAAAAATCCACCCAAAACCTAAAAAAATTGAAAATTTTATATGAAAAACTTCTTTTGCCCATATCTCCTTAAATATGCATCCTAGAGCGAAAAGGACTTCAATTCGTGACCACCCCCAAAAAATCGAAAAATCCACCCAAAACCTAAAAAAATTGAAATTTTTATATGAAAAACTTCTTTTGCCCATATCTCCTAAACTAAGCGTCCTAGAGCGAAAAGGACTTCAATTCGTGACCACCCCTATAAAATCGAAAAATCCACCCAAAACCTAAAAACAATGAAATTTTTATATGAAAAACTTCTTTTGACCATATCTCCTTAAATATGCATCCTAGAGCGAAAAGGACTTCAATTCGTGACCACCCCCAAAAAATCGAAAAATCCACCCAAAACCTACAAAAATTTTTATATGAAAAACTTCTTTTGCCCATATCTCCTAAACTAAGCGTCCTAGAGCGAAAAGGACTTTAATTCGTGACCACCCCCAAAAATTGAAAAATCCACCCAAAACCTAAAAAAATTTAAATTTTTATATGAAAAACTTCTTTTGCCCATATCTTCTTAAATATGCGTCCTAGAGCGAAAAGGACTTCAATTCGTGACCACCCCCAAAAAATCGAAAAATCCACCCAAAACCTAAAAAAATTTAAATTTTTATATGAAAAACTTCTTTTGCCCATATCTTCTTAAATATGCGTCCTAGAGCGAAAAGGACTTCAATTCGTGACCACCCCCAAAAAATCGAAAAATCCACCCAAAACCTTAAAAAATTGAAATTTTTATATGAAAAACTTCTTTTGCCCATATCTCCTAAACTAAGCATCCTAGAGCGAAAAGGACTTCAATTCGTGACCACCCCCAAAAAATTGAAAAATCCACCCAAAACCTAAAAAAATTGAAAGTTTTATATGAAAAACTTCTTTTGCCCATATCTCCTAAACTAAGCGTCCTAGAGCGAAAAGGACTTTAATTCGTGACCACCCCCAAAAAATTGAAAAATCCACCCAAACCTAAAAAAATTTAAATTTTTATATGAAAAACTTCTTTTGCCCATATCTCCTTAAATATGCGTCCTAGAACGAAAAGGACTTCAATTCGTGACCACCCCCAAAAAATCGAAAAATCCACCCAAAACCTAAAAAAATTTAAATTTTTATATGAAAAACTTATTTTTCTCATATCTCCTAAACTAAGCGTCCTAGAGCGAAAAGGACTTTAATTCGTGACCACCCCCAAAAATTGAAAAATCCACCCAAAATCTAAAAAAAAATTAAATTTTTATATGAAAAACTTCTTTTGCCCATATCTCCCTAAATATGCATCCTAGAGCGAAAAGGACTTCAATTCGTGACCACCCCCAAAAAATCGAAAAATCCACCCAAAACCTAAAAAAATTGAAATTTTTATATGAAAAACTTCTTTTGTCCATATCTCCTTAAATATGCGTCCTAGAGCGAAAAGGACTTCAATTCGTGACCACCCCCAAAAAATCGAAAAATCCACCCAAAACCTAAAAAAATTGAAATTTTTATATGAAAAACTTCTTTTGCCCATATCTCCTTAAATATGCGTCTTAGAGCGAAAAGGACTTCAATTCGTGACCACCCCCAAAAAATTGAAAAATCCACCCAAAACCTAAAAAAATTGAAATTTTTATATGAAAAACTTCTTTTGCCCATATCTCCTAAATTAAGCGTCCTAGAACGAAAAGGACTTTAATTCGTGACCACCCCCAAAAATTGAAAAATCCACCGAAAACCTAAAAAAATTTAAATTTTTATATGAAAAACTTCTTTTGCCCATATCTCCTTAAATATGCGTCCTAGAGCGAAAAGGACTTCAATTCGTGACCACCCCCAAAAAATCGAAAAATCCACCCAAAACCTACAAAAATTGAAATTTTTATATGAAAAACTTCTTTTGCCCATATCTCCTTAAATATGCGTCCTAGAGCGAAAAGGACTTCAATTCGTGACCACCCCCAAAAAATCGAAAAATCCACCCAAAACCTAAAAAAATTGAAATTTTTATATGAAAAACTTCTTTTGCCCATATCTCCTTAATATATGAAAAACTTCTTTTGCCCATATCTCCTAAACTAAGCATCCTAGAGCGAAAAGGACTTTAATTCGTGACCACCCCCAAAAAAAAACGAAAAATCCACCCAAAATCTAAAAAAATTGAAATTTTTGTATGAAATACTTCTTTTGGCCATATCTCCTTAAATATGCGTCCTAGAGCGAAAAGGACTTCAATTCGTGACCACCCCCAAAAAATCGAAAAATCCACCCAAAACCTAAAAAATTGAAATTTTTATATGAAAAACTTCTTTTGCCCATATCTCTTAAACTAAGCGTCCTAAAGCGAAAAGGACTTCAATTCGTGACCACCCCCAAAAAATTGAAAAATCCACCCAAAACCTAAAAAATTGAAATTTTTATATGAAAAACTTCTTTTGCCCATATCTCCTAAACTAAGCGTCCTAGAGCGAAAAGGACTTTAATTCGTGACCACCCCCAAAAAGTGAAAAATCCACCCAAAACCGAAAAAAATTTAAATTTTTATATGAAAAACTTCTTTTGCCCATATTTCCTAAACTAAGCGTCCTAGAGCGAAAAGGACTTTAATTCGTGACCACCCCCAAAAAAATTGAAAAATCCACCCAAAACCTAAAAAATTGAAATTTTTATATGAAAAACTTCTTTTGCCCATATCTCCTAAACTAAGCGTCCTAGAGCGAAAAGGACTTTAATTCGTGACCACCCCCAAAAAATTGAAAAATCCACCCAAAACCTAAAAAAAATTAAATTTTAATATGAAAAACTTCTTTTGTCCATATCTCCTTAAATATGCGTCCTAGAGCGAAAAGGACTTCAATTCGTGACCACCCCCAAAAAATCGAAAAATCCACCCAAAACCTAAAAAAAATTAAATTTTTATATGAAAAACTTCTTTTGCTCATATCTCCTAAACTAAGCGTCCTAGAGCGAAAAGGACTTTAATTCGTGACCACCCCCAAAAATTGAAAAATTCACCCAAAACCTAAAAAAAATTAAATTTTTATATGGAAAACTTCTTTTGCCCATATCTCCTTAAATATGCGTCCTAGAGCGAAAAGGACTTCAATTCGTGACCACCCCCCAAAAAATCGAAAAATCCACCCAAAACCTAAAAAAATTTAAATTTTTATATGAAAAACTTCTTTTGCCCATATCTCCTTAAATATGCGTCCTAGAGCGAAAAGGACTTCAATTCGTGACCACCCCCAAAAAATCGAAAAATCCACCCAAAACCTTAAAAAATTGAAATTTTTATATGAAAAACTTCTTTTGCCCATATCTCCTAAACTAAGCGTCCTAGAACGAAAAGGACTTTAATTCGTGACCACCCCCAAAAATTGAAAAATCCACCCAAAACCTAAAAAAAAATTGAAATTTTTATATGAAAAACTTCTTTTGCCCATATCTCCTTAAATATGCGTCCTAGAGCGAAAAGGACTTCAATTCGTGACCACCCCCAAAAAATCGAAAAATCCACCCAAAACCTAAAAAAATGAAATTTTTATATGAAAAACTTCTTTTGACCATATCTCCTTAAATATGCATCCTAGAGCGAAAAGGACTTCAATTCGTGACCACCCCCAAAAAATCGAAAAATCCACCCAAAACCTACAAAAATTGAAATTTTTATATGAAAAACTTCTTTTGCCCATATCTCCTTAAATATGCGTCCTAGAGCGAAAAGGACTTCAATTCGTGACCACCCCCAAAAAATCGAAAAATCCACCCAAAACCTAAAAAAATTGAAATTTTTATATGAAAAACTTCTTTTGCCCATATCTCCTTAATATATGAAAAACTTCTTTTGCCCATATCTCCTAAACTAAGCATCCTAGAGCGAAAAGGACTTTAGTTCGTGACCACCCCCAAAAAAACGAAAAATCCACCCAAAATCTAAAAAAATTGAAATTTTTGTATGAAATACTTCTTTTGGCCATATCTCCTTAAATATGCGTCCTAGAGCGAAAAGGACTTCAATTCGTGACCACCCCCAAAAAATTGAAAAATCCACCCAAAACCTAAAAAAATGAAATTTTTATATGAAAAACTTATTTTGCCCATATCTCCTTAAATATGCGTCCTAGAGCGAAAAGGACTTCAATTCGTGACCACCCCCAAAAAATTGAAAAATCCACCCAAAACCTAAAAAAATGAAATTTTTATATGAAAAACTTATTTTGCCCATATCTCTTAAACTAAGCGTCCTAGAGCGAAAAGGACTTTAATTCGTGACCACCCCCAAAAAAAATTGAAAAATCCACCCAAAACCTAAAAAAATTAAATTTTTATATGAAAAACTTCTTTTGCTCATATCTTCTAAACTAAGCATCTTAGAGCGAAAAGGACTTTAATTCGTGACCACCCCCAAAAAAACGAAAAATCCACCCAAACCTAAAAAAATTTAAATTTTTATATGAAAAACTACTTTTGCCCATATCTCCTTAAATATGCGTCCTAGAGCGAAAAGGACATCAATTCGTGACCACCCCCAAAAAATCGAAAAATCCACCCAAAACCTAAAAAAATTTAAATTTTTATATGAAAAACTTCTTTTGCTCATATCTCCTAAACTAAGCGTCCTAGAGCGAAAAGGACTTTAATTCGTGACCACCCCCAAAAATTGAAAAATCCACCCAAAACCTAAAAAAATTTAAATTTTTATATGAAAAACTTCTTTTGCCCATATCTCCATAAATATGCGTCCTAGAGCGAAAAGGACTTCAATTCGTGACCACCCCCAAAAAATCGAAAAATCCACCCAAAACCTACAAAAATTGAAATTTTTATATGAAAAACTTCTTTTGCCCATATCTCCTTAAATATGCGTCCTAGAGCGAAAAGGACTTCAATTCGTGACCACCCCCAAAAAATCGAAAAATCCACTCAAAACCTAAAAAAAATGAAATTTTTATATGAAAAACTTCTTTTGCCCATATCTCCTTAATATATGAAAAACTTCTTTTGCCCATATCTCCTAAACTAAGCATCCTAGAGCGAAAAGGACTTTAATTCGTGACCACCCCCAAAAAAACGAAAAATCCACCCAAAATCTAAAAAAATTGAAATTTTTGTATGAAATACTTCTTTTGGCCATATCTCCTTAAATATGCGTCCTAGAGCGAAAAGGACTTCAATTCGTGACCACCCCCAAAAAATCGAAAAATCCACCCAAAACCTAAAAAATTGAAATTTTTATATGAAAAACTTCTTTTGCCCATATCTCCTTAAATATGCGTCCTAGAGCGAAAAGGACTTCAATTCGTGACCACCCCCAAAAAATCGAAAAATCCACCCAAAACCTAAAAAAATTGAAATTTTTATATGAAAAACTTCTTTTGCCCATATCTCCTTAAATATGCGTCCTAGAGCGAAAAGGACTTCAATTCGTGACCACCCCCAAAAAATTGAAAAATCCACCCAAAACCTAAAAAATTGAAATTTTTATATGAAAAACTTATTTTGCCCATATCTCTTAAACTAAGCGTCCTAGAGCGAAAAGGACTTTAATTCGTGACCACCCCCAAAAAAAATTGAAAAATCCACCCAAAACCTAAAAAAATTAAATTTTTATATGAAAAACTTCTTTTGCCCATATCTCCTAAACTAAGCATCCTAGAGCGAAAAGGACTTCAATTCGTGACCACCCCCAAAAAATTTAAAAATCCACCCAAAACCTAAAAAATTGCAATTTTTATATGAAAAACTTCTTTTGCCCATATCTCCTAAACTAAGCGTCCTAGAGCGAAAAGGACTTCAATTCGTGACCACCCCCAAAAAATCGAAAAATCCACCCAAACCTTAAAAAAAATGAAATTTTTATATGAAAAACTACTTTTGCCCATAACTCCTTAAATATGCATCCTAGAGCGAAAAGGACTTCAATTCGTGACCACCCCCAAAAAATCGAAAAATCCACCCAAAACCTTAAAAAATTTAAATTTTTATATGAAAAACTTCTTTTGCCCATATCTCCTAAACTAAGCGTCCTAGAACGAAAAGGACTTTAATTCGTGACCACCCCCAAAAATTGAAAAATCCACCCAAAACCTAAAAAAAAATTGAAATTTTTATATGAAAAACTTCTTTTGCCCATATCTCCTTAAATATGCGTCCTAGAGCGAAAAGGACTTCAATTCGTGACCACCCTCAAAAAATCGAAAAATCCACCCAAAACCTAAAAAAATTAAATTTTTATATGAAAAACTTCTTTTGACCATATCTCCTTAAATATGCATCCTAGAGCGAAAAGGACTTCAATTCGTGACCACCCCCAAAAAATCGAAAAATCCACCCAAAACCTACAAAAATTGAAATTTTTATATGAAAAACTTCTTTTGCCCATATCTCCTTAAATATGCGTCCTAGAGCGAAAAGGACTTCAATTCGTGACCACCCCCAAAAAATCGAAAAATCCACCCAAAACCTAAAAAAATTGAAATTTTTATATGAAAAACTTCTTTTGCCCATATCTCCTTAATATATGAAAAACTTCTTTTGCCCATATCTCCTAAACTAAGCATCCTAGAGCGAAAAGGACTTTAGTTCGTGACCACCCCCAAAAAAACGAAAAATCCACCCAAAATCTAAAAAAATTGAAATTTTTGTATGAAATACTTCTTTTGGCCATATCTCCTTAAATATGCGTCCTAGAGCGAAAAGGACTTCAATTCGTGACCACCCCCAAAAAATTGAAAAATCCACCCAAAACCTAAAAAAATGAAATTTTTATATGAAAAACTTATTTTGCCCATATCTCTTAAACTAAGCGTCCTAGAGCGAAAAGGACTTTAATTCGTGACCACCCCCAAAAAAAATTGAAAAATCCACCCAAAACCTAAAAAAATTAAATTTTTATATGAAAAACTTCTTTTGCTCATATCTTCTAAACTAAGCATCTTAGAGCGAAAAGGACTTTAATTCGTGACCACCCCCAAAAAAACGAAAAATCCACCCAAACCTAAAAAAATTTAAATTTTTATATGAAAAACTACTTTTGCCCATATCTCCTTAAATATGCGTCCTAGAGCGAAAAGGACATCAATTCGTGACCACCCCCAAAAAATCGAAAAATCCACCCAAAACCTAAAAAAATTTAAATTTTTATATGAAAAACTTCTTTTGCTCATATCTCCTAAACTAAGCGTCCTAGAGCGAAAAGGACTTTAATTCGTGACCACCCCCAAAAATTGAAAAATCCACCCAAAACCTAAAAAAATTTAAATTTTTATATGAAAAACTTCTTTTGCCCATATCTCCTTAAATATGCGTCCTAGAGCGAAAAGGACTTCAATTCGTGACCACCCCCAAAAAATCGAAAAATCCACCCAAAACCTACAAAAATTGAAATTTTTATATGAAAAACTTCTTTTGCCCATATCTCCTTAAATATGCGTCCTAGAGCGAAAAGGACTTCAATTCGTGACCACCCCCAAAAAATCGAAAAATCCACCCAAAACCTAAAAAAATTGAAATTTTTATATGAAAAACTTCTTTTGCCCATATCTCCTTAATATATGAAAAACTTCTTTTGCCCATATCTCCTAAACTAAGCATCCTAGAGCGAAAAGGACTTTAATTCGTGACCACCCCCAAAAAAACGAAAAATCCACCCAAAATCTAAAAAAATTGAAATTTTTGTATGAAATACTTCTTTTGGCCATATCTCCTTAAATATGCGTCCTAGAGCGAAAAGGACTTCAATTCGTGACCACCCCCAAAAAATCGAAAAATCCACCCAAAACCTAAAAAATTGAAATTTTTATATGAAAAACTTCTTTTGCCCATATCTCCTTAAATATGCGTCCTAGAGCGAAAAGGACTTCAATTCGTGACCACCCCCAAAAAATCGAAAAATCCACCCAAAACCTAAAAAAATTGAAATTTTTATATGAAAAACTTCTTTTGCCCATATCTCCTTAAATATGCGTCCTAGAGCGAAAAGGACTTCAATTCGTGACCACCCCCAAAAAATTGAAAAATCCACCCAAAACCTAAAAAATTGAAATTTTTATATGAAAAACTTATTTTGCCCATATCTCTTAAACTAAGCGTCCTAGAGCGAAAAGGACTTTAATTCGTGACCACCCCCAAAAAAAATTGAAAAATCCACCCAAAACCTAAAAAAATTAAATTTTTATATGAAAAACTTCTTTTGCCCATATCTCCTAAACTAAGCATCCTAGAGCGAAAAGGACTTCAATTCGTGACCACCCCCAAAAAATTTAAAAATCCACCCAAAACCTAAAAAATTGCAATTTTTATATGAAAAACTTCTTTTGCCCATATCTCCTAAACTAAGCGTCCTAGAGCGAAAAGGACTTTAATTCGTGACCACCCCCAACAAATTGAAAAATCCACCCAAACCTAAAAAAAATTAAATTTTTATATGAAAAACTACTTTTGCCCATATCTCCTTAAATATGCGTCCTAGAGCGAAAAGGACATCAATTCGTGACCACCCCCAAAAAATCGAAAAATCCACCCAAAACCTAAAAAAATTTAAATTTTTATATGAAAAACTTCTTTTGCTCATATCTCCTAAACTAAGCGTCCTAGAGCGAAAAGGACTTTAATTCGTGACCACCCCCAAAAATTGAAAAATCCACCCAAAACCTAAAAAAATTTAAATTTTTATATGAAAAACTTCTTTTGCCCATATCTCCTTAAATATGCGTCCTAGAGCGAAAAGGACTTCAATTCGTGACCACCCCCAAAAAATCGAAAAATCCACCCAAACCTTAAAAAAAATGAAATTTTTATATGAAAAACTTCTTTTGACCATAACTCCTTAAATATGCATCCTAGAGCGAAAAGGACTTCAATTCGTGACCACCCCCAAAAAATCGAAAAATCCACCCAAAACCTACAAAAATTGAAATTTTTATATGAAAAACTTCTTTTGCCCATATCTCCTTAAATATGCGTCCTAGAGCGAAAAGGACTTCAATTCGTGACCACCCCCAAAAAATCGAAAAATCCACCCAAAACCTAAAAAATTTAAATTTTTATATGAAAAACTTCTTTTGCCCATATCTCCTAAACTAAGCGTCCTAGAGCGAAAAGGACTTTAATTAGTGACCACCCCCAAAAATTGAAAAATCCACCCAAAACCTAAAAAAATTTAAATTTTTATATGAAAAACTTCTTTTGCCCATATCTCCTTAAATATGCGCCCTAGAACGAAAAGGACTTCAATACGTGACCACCCCCAAAAAATCGAAAAATCCACCCAAAACTAAAAAAATTTAAATTTTTATATGAAAAACTTCTTTTGCTCATATCTCCTAAACTAAGCATCCTAGAGCGAAAAGGACTTTAATTCGTGACCACCCCCAAAAAATCGAAAAATCCACCCAAAATCTAAAAAAATTGAAATTTTTGTATGAAATACTTCTTTTGCCCATATCTCCTTAAATATGCGTCCTAGAGCGAAAAGGACTTCAATTCGTGACCACCCCCAAAAAATTGAAAAATCCACCCAAAACCTAAAAAATTGAAATTTTTATATGAAAAACTTATTTTGCCCATATCTCTTAAACTAAGCGTCCTAGAGCGAAAAGGACTTTAATTCGTGACCACCCCCAAAAAAATTGAAAAATCCACCCAAAACCTAAAAAAATTAAATTTTTATATGAAAAACTTCTTTTGCTCATATCTCCTAAACTAAGCATCCTAGAGCGAAAAGGACTTTAATTCGTGACCACCCCCTAAAAATCGAAAAATCCACCCAAAATCTAAAAAAATTGAAATTTTTGTATGAAATACTTCTTTTGCCCATATCTCCTTAAATATGCGTCCTAGAGCGAAAAGGACTTCAATTCGTGACCACCCCCAAAAAATTGAAAAATCCACCCAAAACCTAAAAAATTGAAATTTTTATATGAAAAACTTCTTTTGCCCATATCTCCTAAACTAAGCGTCCTAGAGCGAAAAGGACTTTAATTCGTGACCACCCCCAAAAAAATTGAAAAATCCACCCAAAACCTAAAAAATTAAAATTTTTATATGAAAAACTTCTTTTGCCCATATCTCCTAAACTAAGCGTCCTAGAGCGAAAAGGACTTTAATTCGTAACCACCCCCAAAAAATTGAAAAATCCACCCAAATCTTTTGCCCATATCTCCTTAAATATGCGTCCTAGAGCGAAAAGGACTTCAATTTGTGACCACCCCCAAAAAATCGAAAAATCCACCCAAAACCTAAAAAAATTTAAATTTTTATATGAAAAACTTCTTTTGCTCATATCTCCAAAACTAAGCGTCCTAGAGCGAAAAGGACTTTAATTCGTGACCACCCCCAAAAATTGAAAAATCCACCCAAAACCTAAAAAAAATTAAATTTTTATATGGAAAACTTCTTTTGCCCATATCTCCTTAAATATGCGTCCTAGAGCGAAAAGGACTTCAATTCATGACCACCCCCAAAAATTGAAAAATCCACCCAAAACCTTAAAAAATTTAAATTTTTATATGAAAAACTTCTTTTGCCAATATCTCCTAAACTAAGCGTCCTAGAACGAAAAGGACTTTAATTCGTGACCACCCCCAAAAATTGAAAAATCCACCCAAAACCTAAAAAAATTTAAATTTTTATATGAAAAACTTCTTTTGCCCATATCTCCTTAAATATGCATCCTAGAGCGAAAAGGACTTCAATTCGTGACCACCCCCAAAAAATCGAAAAATCCACCCAAAACCTAAAAAAAATTGAAATTTTTATATGAAAAACTTCTTTTGACCATATCTCCTTAAATATGCATCCTAGAGCGAAAAGGACTTCAATTCGTGACCACCCCCAAAAAATCGAAAAATCCAGCCAAAACCTAAAAAATTGAAATTTTTATATGAAAAACTTCTTTTGCCCATATCTCCTTAAATATGCGTCCTAGAGCGAAAAGGACTTCAATTCGTGACCACCCCCAAAAAATCGAAAAATCCACCCAAAACCTAAAAAAAATTGAAATTTTTATATGAAAAACTTCTTTTGACCATATCTCCTTAAATATGCATCCTAGAGCGAAAAGGACTTCAATTCGTGACCACCCCCAAAAAATCGAAAAATCCACCCAAAACCTAAAAAATTGAAATTTTTATATGAAAAACTTCTTTTGCCCATATCTCCTTAAATATGCGTCCTAGAGCGAAAAGGACTTCAATTCGTGACCACCCCCAAAAAATTGAAAAATCCACCCAAAACCTAAAAAATTGAAATTTTTATATGAAAAACTTCTTTTGCCCATATTTTCTAAACTAAGCGTCCTAGAGCGAAAAGGACTTTAATTCGTGATCACCCCCAAAAATTGAAAAATCCACCCAAAACCTAAAAAAATTTAAATTTTTATATGAAAAACTTCTTTTGCTCATATCTCCTAAACTAAGCGTCCTAGAGCGAAAAGGACTTTAATTCGTGACCACCCCCAAAAATTGAAAAATCCACCCAAAACCTAAAAAAAATTAAATTTTTATATGGAAAACTTCTTTTGCCCATATCTCCTTAAATATGCGTCCTAGAGCGAAAAGGACTTCAATTCGTGACCACCCCCAAAAAATCGAAAAAATTACCCAAAACCTTAAAAAATTTAAATTTTTATATGAAAAACTTCTTTTGCTCATATCTCCTAAACTAAGCGTCCTAGAGCGAAAAGGACTTTAATTCGTGACCACCCCCAAAAATTGAAAAATCCACCCAAAACCTAAAAAAATGAAATTTTTATATGAAAAACTTCTTTTGACCATATCTCCTTAAATATGCATCCTAGAGCGAAAAGGACTTCAATTCGTGACCACCCCCAAAAAATCGAAAAATCCACCCAAAACCTACAAAAATTGAAATTTTTATATGAAAAACTTCTTTTGCCCATATCTCCTTAAATATGCGTCCTAGAGCGAAAAGGACTTCAATTCGTGACCACTCCCAAAAAATCGAAAAATCCACCCAAAACCTAAAAAAAATTAAATTTTTATATGAAAAACTTCTTTTGCCCATATCTCCTTAAATATGCATCCTAGAGCGAAAAGGACTTCAATTCGTGACCACACCCAAAAAATCGAAAAATCCACCCAAAACCTAAAAAAAAAATTAAATTTTTATATGAAAAACTTCTTTTGCCCATATCTCCTTAAATATGCGTCCTAGAGCGAAAAGGACTTCAATTCGTGACCACCCCAAAAAATCGAAAAATCCACCCAAAACCTAAACAAATTGAAATTTTTATATGAAAAACTTCTTTTGTCCATATCTCCTTAAATATGCGTCCTAGAGCGAAAAGGACTTCAATTCGTGACCACCCCCAAAAAATTGAAAAATCCACCCAAAACCTAAAAAATTGAAATTTTTATATGAAAAACTTCTTGTGCCCATATCTCCTAAACTAAGCGTCCTAGAGCGAAAAGGACTTTAATTCGTGACCACCCCCAAAAATTGAAAAATCCACCCAAAACCTAAAAAAATTAAATTTTTATATGAAAAACTTCTTTTGCCCATATCTCCTTAAATATGCGTCCTAGAGCGAAAAGGACTTCAATTCGTGACCACACCCAAAAAATCGAAAAATCCACCCAAAACCTAAAAAAATTTAAATTTTTATATGAAAAACTTCTTTTGCACATATCTCCTAAACTAAGCGTCCTAGAGCGAAAAGGACTTTAATTCGTGACCACCCCCAAAAATTGAAAAATCCACCCAAAACCTAAAAAATTTTAAATTTTTATATGAAAAACTTCTTTTGCCCATATCTCCTAAATTAAGCGTCCTAGAACGAAAAGGACTTTAATTCGTGACCACCCCCAAAAATTGAAAAATCCACCCAAAACCCAAAAAAAATTAAATTTTTATATGAAAAACTTCTTTTGCCCATATCTCCTTAAATATGCGTCCTAGAGCGAAACGGACTTCAATTCGTGACCACCCCCAAAAATTAAAAAATCCACCCAAAACCTAAAAAAATTGAAATTTTTATATGAAAAACTTCGTCCTAGAACGAAAAGGACTTCAATTCGTGACCACCCCTAAAAAATCGAAAAATCCACCCAAAACCTAAAAAAATTGAAATTTTTATATGAAAAACTTCTTTTGCTCATATCTCCTAAACTAAGCTTCCTAGAGCGAAAAGGACTTTAATTCATGACCACCCCCAAAAATAGAAAAGTCCACCCAAAACCTAAAAAAATTTAAATTTTTGTATGAAAAACTTCTTTTGCCCATATCTCCTTAAATATGCGTCCTAGAGCGAAAAGGACTTCAATTCGTGACCACCCCCAAAACATCGAAAAATCCACCCAAAACCTAAAAAAATTGAAATTTTTATATGAAAAACTTCTTTTGCCCATATCTCCTTAAATATGCGCCCTAGAACGAAAAGGACTTCAATACGTGACCACCCCCAAAAAATCGAAAAATCCACTCAAAACCTAAAAAAATTAAATTTTTATATGAAAAACTTCTTTTGCCCATATCTCCTAAAATAAGCATCCTAGAGCGAAAAGGACTTTAATTCGTGACCACCCCCAAAAAAACGAAAAGTCCACCCAAAATCTAAAAAAATTGAAATTTTTGTATGAAATACTTCTTTTGCCCATATCTCCTTAAATATGCGTCCTAGAGCGAAAAGGACTTCAATTCGTGACCACCCCAAAAAATCGAAAAATCCACCCAAAACCTAAAAAAATTTAAATTTTTATATGAAAAACTTCTTTTGCCCATATCTCCTTAAATATGCGTCCTAGAGCGAAAAGGACTTCAATTCGGGACCACCCCCAAAAAATCGAAAAATCCACCCAAAACCTTAAAAAATTGAAATTTTTATATGAAAAACTTCTTTTGCCCATATCTCCTAAACTAAGCGTCCTAAAGCGAAAAGGACTTTAATTCGTGACCACCCCCAAAAAATCGAAAAATCCACCCAAAACCTAAAAAAGTTAAATTTTTATATGAAAAACTCTTTTGCCCATATCTCCTAAACTAAGCGTCCTAGAACGAAAAGGACTTTAATTCATGACCACCCCCAAAAATTGAAAAATCCACCCAAAACCTAAAAAAGTTAAATTTTTATATGAAAAGCTTCTTTTGCCCATATCTCCTAAACTAAGCATCCTAGAGCGAAAAGGACTTTAATTCGTGACCACCCCCAAAAAAAACGAAAAATCCACCCAAAATCTAAAAAAATTGAAATTTTTGTATGAAATACTTCTTTTGCCCATATCTCCTTAAATATGCGTCCTAGAGCGAAAAGGACTTCAATTCGTGACCACCCGCAAAAAATCGAAAAATCCACCCAAAACCTAAAAAAATTGAAATTTTTATAAAGGGTGATTCTTTTGAGGTTAGGATTTTCATGCATTAGTATTTGACAGATCACGTGGGATCTCAGACATGGTGTCAAAGAGAAAGATGCTCAGTATGCTTTGACATTTCATCATGAATAGACTTACTAACGAGCCACAACGTCGAATTTTCAGTGAATGGGCCCTAGAAAAGTTGGCAGAAAATCCGCTTTTTTATCGACAAATTTTGTTCAGCGATGAGGCTCATTTCTGGTTGAATGGCTACGTAAATAAGCAAAATTGCCGCATTTGGAGTGAAGAGCAACCAGAAGCCGTTCAAGAACTGCCCATGCATCCCGAAAAATGCACTGTTTGGTGTGGTTTGTACGCTGGTGGAATCATTGGACCGTATTTTTTCAAAGATGCTGTTGGACGCAACGTTACGGTGAATGGCGATCGCTATCGTTCGACGCTAACAAACTTTTTGTTGCCAAAAATGGAAGAACTGAACTTGGTTGACATGTGGTTTCAACAAGATGGCGCTACATGCCACACAGCTCGCGATTCTATGGCCATTTTGAGGGAAAACTTCGGAGAACAATTCATCTCAAGAAATGGACCGGTAAGTTGGCCACCAAGATCATGCGATTTGACGCCTTTAGACTATTTTTTGTGGGGCTACGTCAAGTCTAAAGTCTACAGAAATAAGCCAGCAACTATTCCAGCTTTGGAAGACAACATTTCCGAAGAAATTCGGGCTATTCCGGCCGAAATGCTCGAAAAAGTTGCCCAAAATTGGACTTTCCGAATGGACCACCTAAGACGCAGCCGCGGTCAACATTTAAATGAAATTATCCTCAAAAAGTAAATGTCATGGACCAATCTAACGTTTCAAATAAAGAACCGATGAGATTTTGCAAATTTTATGCGTTTTTTTTTAAAAAAAAGTTATCAAGCTCTTAACAAATCACCCTTTATGAAAAACTTCTTTTGCCCATATCTCCTTAAATATGCGTCCTAGAGCGAAAAGGACTTCAATTCGTGACCACCCCCAAAAAATTGAAAAATCCACCCAAACCTAAAAAAATTTAATTTTTTATATGAAAAACTTCTTTTGCCCATATCTCCTAAACTAAGCGTCCTAGAGCGAAAAGGACTTTAATTCGTGACCACCCCCAAAAAATTGAAAAATCCACCCAAACCTAAAAAAATTTAAATTTTTATATGAAAAACTTCTTTTGCCCATATCTCCTAAACTAAGCGTCCTAGAGCGAAAAGGACTTTAATTCGTGACCACCCCCAAAAAATTGAAAAATCCACCCAAACCTAAAAAAAATTTAAATTTTTATATGAAAAACTTCTTTTGCCCATATCTCCTTAAATATGCGTCCTAGAGCGAAAAGGACTTCAATTCGTGACCACCCCCAAAAAATCGAAAAATCCACCCAAAACCTAAAAAAATTTAAATTTTTATACGAAAAACTTCTTTTGCCCATATCTCCTAAACTAAGCGTCCTAAAACGAAAAGGACTTTAATTCGTGACCACCCCCAAAAATTGAAAAATCCACCCAAAACCTAAAAAATTTTAAATTTTTATATGAAAAACTTCTTTTGCCCATATCTCCTTAAATATGCGTCCTAGAGCGAAAAGGACTTCAATTCGTGACCACCCCAAAAAATCGAAAAATCCACCCAAAACCTAAAAAAATTGAAATTTTTATATGAAAAACTTCTTTTGACCATATCTCCTTAAATATGCATCCTAGAGCGAAAAGGACATCAATTCGTGACCACCCCCAAAAAATTGAAAAATCCACCCAAAACCTAAAAAAATTGAAATTTTTGTATGAAAGACTTCTTTTGCCCATATCTCCTTAAATATGCGTCCAAGAGCGAAAAGGACTTCAATTCGTGACCACCCCCAAAAAATCGAAAAATCCACCCAAAACCTAAAAAAATTGAAATTTTTATATGAAAAACTTCTTTTGCCCATATCTCCTTAAATATGCGTCCTAGAGCGAAAAGGACTTCAATTCGTGACCACCCCCAAAAAATTTAAAAATCCATCCAAAACCTAAAAAAATTGAAATTTTTATATGAAAAACTTCTTTTGCCCATATCTCCTTAAAGATGCGTCCTAGAGCAAAAAGGACTTCAATTCGTAACCACCCCAAAAAATTGAAAAATCCACCCAAAACCTAAAAAATTGAAATTTTTATATGAACAACTTCTTTTGCCCATGTCTCCTAAACTAAGCGTCCTAGAGCGAAAAGGACTTTAATTCGTGACCACCCCCAAAAAATTGAAAAATCCACCCAAAACCTAAAAAAATTTAAATTTTTATATGAAAAACTTCTTTTGCCCATATCTCCTAAACTAAGCGTCCTAGAGCGAAAAGGGCTTTAATTCGTGACCACCCCCAAAAATTGAAAAATCCACCCAAAACCTAAAAAAAATTAAATGTTTATATGGAAAACTTCTTTTGCCCATATCTCCTTAAATATGCGTCCTAGAACGAAAAGGACTTCAATTCGTGACCACCCCTAAAAAAATCGAAAAATCCACCCAAAACCTAAAAAATTGAAATTTTTATATGAAAAACTTCTTTTGCCCATATCTCCTTAAATATGCGTCCTAGAGCGAAAAGGACTTCAATTCGTGACCACCCCCAAAAATCAAAAAATCCACCCAAAACCTAAAAAAATTGAAATTTTTATATGAAAAACTTCTTTTGCCCATATCTCCTAAACTAAGCATCCTAGAACGAAAAGGACTTTAATTCGTGACCACCCCCAAAAATTGAAAAATCCACCCAAAACCTAAAAATTAAATTTTTATATGAAAAACTTCTTTGCCCATATCTCCTTAAATATGCGTCCTAGAGCGAAAAGGACTTCAATTCGTGACCACCCCCAAAAATCAAAAAATCCACCCAAAACCTAAAAAAATTTAAATTTTTATATGAAAAACTTCTTTTGCCCATATCTCCTAAACTAAGCGTCCTGGAACGAAAAGGACTTCAATTCGTGACCACCCCTAAAAAATCGAAAAATCCACCCAAAACCTAAAAAAATTGAAATTTTTATATGAAAAACTTTTTTTGCTCATATCTCCTAAACTAAGCTTCCTAGAGCGAAAAGGACTTTAATTCATGACCACCCCCAAAAATAGAAAAGTCCACCCAAAACCTAAAAAAATTTAAATTTTTGTATGAAAAACTTATTTTTCCCATATCTCTTAAACTAAGCGCCCTAGAGCGAAAAGGACTTTAATTCGTGACCACTCCCAAAAAATCGAAAAATCCACCCAAAACCTAAAAAAATTTAAATTTTTATACGAAAAACTTCTTTTGCCCATATCTCCTAAACTAAGCGTCCTAGAGCGAAAAGGACTTCAATTCGTGACCACCCCCAAAACATCGAAAAATCCACCCAAAACCTAAAAAAATTGAAATTTTTATATGAAAAACTTCTTTTGCCCATATCTCCTTAAATATGCGCCCTAGAACGAAAAGGACTTCAATACGTGACCACCCCCAAAAAATCGAAAAATCCACTCAAAACCTAAAAAAATTAAATTTTTATATGAAAAACTTCTTTTGCCCATATCTCCTAAAATAAGCATCATAGAGCGAAAAGGACTTTAATTCGTGACCACCCCCAAAAAAACGAAAAATCCACCCAAAATCTAAAAAAATTGAAATTTTTGTATGAAATACTTCTTTTGCCCATATCTCCTTAACTATGCGTCCTAGAGCGAAAAGGACTTCAATTCGTGACCACCCCCAAAAAATTTAAAAATCCACCCAAAACCTAAAAAATTAAAATTTTTATATGAAAAACTTCTTTTGCCCATATCTCCTAAACTAAGCGTCCTAGAGCGAAAAGGACTTTAATTCGTGACCACCCCCAAAAATTGAAAAATCCACCCAAAACCTAAAAAAAATTAAATTTTTATATGAAAAACTTCTTTTGCCCGTATCTCCTTAAATATGCGTCCTAGAGCGAAAAGGACTTCAATTCGTGACCACTCCCAAAAAATCGAAAAATCCACCCAAAACCTAAAAAAAATTTAAATTTTTATATGAAAAACTTCTTTTGCACATATCTCCTAAACTAAGCGTCCTTGAGCGAAAAGGACTTTAATTCGTGACCACTCCCAAAAATTGAAAAATCCACCCAAAACCTAAAAAATTTTAAATTTTATATGAAAAACTTCTTTTGCCCATATCTCCTAAACTAAGCGTCCTAGAACGAAAAGGACTTTAATTCGTGACCACCCCCAAAAATTGAAAAATCCACCCAAAACCTAAAAATTAAATTTTTATATGAAAAGCTTCTTTTGCCCATATCTCCTAAACTAAGCTTCCTAGAGCGAAAAGGACTTTAATTCATGACCACCCCCAAAAATAGAAAAGTCCACCCAAAACCTAAAAAAATTTAAATTTTTGTATGAAAAACTTCTTTTGCCCATATCTCCTTAAATATGCGTCCTAGAGCGAAAAGGACTTCAATTCGTGACCACCCCCAAAACATCGAAAAATCCACCCAAAACCTAAAAAAATTTAAATTTTTATATGAAAAACTTCTTTTGCCCATAGCTCCTTAAATATGCGCCCTAGAACGAAAAGGACTTCAATACGTGACCACCCCCAAAAAATCGAAAAATCCACTCAAAACCTAAAAAATTGAAATTTTTATATGAAAAACTTCTTTTGCCCATATCTCCTAAAATAAGCATCCTAGAGCAAAAAGGACTTTAATTCGTGACCACACCCAAAAAAACGAAAAATCCACCCAAAATCTAAAAAAATTGAAATTTTTGTATGAAATACTTCTTTTGCCCATATCTCCTTAAATATGCGTCCTAAAGCGAAAAGGACTTCAATTCGTGACCACCCCCAAAAAATCGAAAAATTCACCCAAAACCTACAAAATTGAAATTTTTATATAAAAAACTTCTTTTGCCCATATCTCCTTAAATATGCGTCCTAGAGCGAAAAGGACTTCAATTCGTGACCACCCCCAAAAAATCGAAAAATCCACCCAAAACCTAAAAAAATTTAAATTTTTATATGAAAAACTTCTTTTGCCCATATCTCCTAAACTAAGCGTCCTAGAGCGAAAAGGACTTCAATTCGTGACCACCCCCAAAAAATTGAAAAATCCACCCAAAACCTAAAAAATTGAAATTTTTATATGAAAAACTTATTTTTCCCATATCTCTTAAACTAAGCGCCCTAGAGCGAAAAGGACTTTAATTCGTGACCACTCCCAAAAAATCGAAAAATCCACCCAAAACCTAAAAAAATTTAAATTTTTATACGAAAAACTTCTTTTGCCCATATCTCCTAAACTAAGCGTCCTAGAGCGAAAAGGACTTCAATTCGTGACCACCCCCAAAACATCGAAAAATCCACCCAAAACCTAAAAAAATTGAAATTTTTATATGAAAAACTTCTTTTGCCCATATCTCCTTAAATATGCGCCCTAGAACGAAAAGGACTTCAATACGTGACCACCCCCAAAAAATCGAAAAATCCACTCAAAACCTAAAAAAATTAAATTTTTATATGAAAAACTTCTTTTGCCCATATCTCCTAAAATAAGCATCCTAGAGCGAAAAGGACTTTAATTCGTGACCACCCCCAAAAAAACGAAAAATCCACCCAAAATCTAAAAAAATTGAAATTTTTGTATGAAATACTTCTTTTGCCCATATCTCCTTAACTATGCGTCCTAGTGCGAAAAGGACTTCAATTCGTGACCACCCCCAAAAAATTTAAAAATCCACCCAAAACCTAAAAAATTAAAATTTTTATATGAAAAACTTCTTTTGCCCATATCTCCTAAACTAAGCGTCCTAGAGCGAAAAGGACTTTAATTCGTGACCACCCCCAAAAATTGAAAAATCCACCCAAAACCTAAAAAAAATTAAATTTTTATATGAAAAACTTCTTTTGCCCGTATCTCCTTAAATATGCGTCCTAGAGCGAAAAGGACTTCAATTCGTGACCACTCCCAAAAAATCGAAAAATCCACCCAAAACCTAAAAAAAATTTAAATTTTTATATGAAAAACTTCTTTTGCACATATCTCCTAAACTAAGCGTCCTAGAGCGAAAAGGACTTTAATTCGTGACCACCCCCAAAAATTGAAAAATCCACCCAAAACCTAAAAAATTTTAAATTTTATATGAAAAACTTCTTTTGCCCATATCTCCTAAACTAAGCGTCCTAGAACGAAAAGGACTTTAATTCGTGACCACCCCCAAAAATCAAAAAATCCACCCAAAACCTAAAAAAATTGAAATGTTTATATGAAAAACTTCTTTTGCCCATATCTCCTAAACTAAGCGTCCTAGAACGAAAAGGACTTCAATTCGTGACCACCCCTAAAAAATCGAAAAATCCACCCAAAACCTAAAAAAATTGAAATTTTTATATGAAAAACTTCTTTTGCTCATATCTCCTAAACTAAGCTTCCTAGAGCGAAAAGGACTTTAATTCATGACCACCCCCAAAAATAGAAAAGTCCACCCAAAACCTAAAAAAATTTAAATTTTTGTATGAAAAACTTCTTTTGCCCATATCTCCTTAAATATGCGTCCTAGAGCGAAAAGGACTTCAATTCGTGACCACCCCCAAAACATCGAAAAATCCACCCAAAACCTAAAAAAATTGAAATTTTTATATGAAAAACTTCTTTTGCCCATATCTCCTTAAATATGCGCCCTAGAACGAAAAGGACTTCAATACGTGACCACCCCCAAAAAATCGAAAAATCCACTCAAAACCTAAAAAATTGAAATTTTTATATGAAAAACTTCTTTTGCCCATATCTCCTAAAATAAGCATCCTAGAGCAAAAAGGACTTTAATTCGTGACCACACCCAAAAAAACGAAAAATCCACCCAAAATCTAAAAAAATTGAAATTTTTGTATGAAATACTTCTTTTGCCCATATCTCCTTAAATATGCATCCTAAAGCGAAAAGGACTTCAATTCGTGACCACCCCCAAAAAATCGAAAAATTCACCCAAAACCTAAAAAATTGAAATTTTTATATGAAAAACTTCTTTTGCCCATATCTCCTTAAATATGCGTCCTAGAGCGAAAAGGACTTTAATTCGTGACCACCCCCAAAAATTGAAAAATCCACCCAAAACCTAAAAAAATTTAAATTTTTATATGAAAAACTTCTTTTGCCCATATCTCCTAAACTAAGCGTCCTAGAGCGAAAAGGACTTCAATTCGTGACCACCCCCAAAAAATTGAAAAATCCACCCAAAACCTAAAAAATTGAAATTTTTATATGAAAAACTTATTTTTCCCATATCTCTTAAACTAAGCGCCCTAGAGCGAAAAGGACTTTAATTCGTGACCACTCCCAAAAAATCGAAAAATCCACCCAAAACCTAAAAAAATTTAAATTTTTATATGAAAAACTTCTTTTGCACATATCTCCTAAACTAAGCGTCCTAGAGCGAAAAGGACTTTAATTCGTGACCACCCCCAAAAATTGAAAAATCCACCCAAAACCTAAAAAATTGAAATTTTTATATGAAAAAAATTGAAAAATCCACCCAAAACGTAAAAAAAATTAAATTTTTATATGGAAAACTTCTTTTGCCCATATCTCCTTAAATATGCGTCCTAGAACGAAAAGGACTTCAATTCGTGACCACCCCCAAAAATTGAAAAATCCACCCAAAACGTAAAAAAAATTAAATTTTTATATGGAAAACTTCTTTTGCCCATATCTCCTTAAATATGCGTCCTAGAACGAAAAGGACTTCAATTCGTGACCACCCCCAAAAAATCGAAAAATCCACCCAAAACCTTAAAAACTTGAAATTTTTATATGAAAAACTTATTTTGCCCATATCTCTTAAACTAAGCGCCCTAGAGTGAAAAGGACTTTAATTCGTGACCACCCCCACAAAATTGAAAAATCCACCCAAAACCTAAAAAAATTAAATTTTTATATGAAAAACTTCTTTTGCCCATATCTCCTAAACTAAGCATCCTAGAGCGAAAAGGACTTCAATTCGTGACCACCCTCAAAAATTGAAAAATCCACCCAAAACCTAAAAAAATTAAATTTTTATATGGAAAACTTCTTTTGCTCATATCTCCTTAAATATGCGTCCTAGAGCGAAAAGGACTTCAATTCGTGACCACCCCCAAAAAATTGAAAAATCCACCCAATTCCTTAAAAAATTGAAATTTTTATATGAAAAACTTCTTTTGCCCATATCTCCTAAACTAAGCGTCCTAGAACGAAAAGGACTTTAATTCGTGACCACCCCCAAAAATTGAAAAATCCACCCACAACCTAAAAAAATTTAAATTTTTATATGAAAAACTTCTTTTGCCCATATCTCCTTAAATATGCGTCCTAGAGCGAAAAGGACTTCAATTCGTGACCACCCCCAAAAAATTGAAAAATCCACCCAAAACCTAAAAAATTGAAATTTTTACATGAAAAACTTATTTTGCCCATATCTCTTAAACTAAGCGCCCTAGAGCGAAAAGGACTTTAATTCGTGACCACCCCCAAAAAAATTGAAAAATCCACCCAAAACCTAAAAAAATTAAATTTTTATATGAAAAACTTCTTTTGCCCATATCTCCTAAACTAAGCATCCTAGAGCGAAAAGGACTTCAATTCGTGACCACCCCCAAAAAATTGAAAAATCCACCTAAAAAAATTGAAATTTTTATATGAAAAACTTCTTTTGCCCATATCTCCTAAACTAAGCGCCCTAGAGCGAAAAGGACTTTAATTCGTGACCACCCCCAAAAAAATTGAAAAATCCACCCAAAACCTAAAAAATTGAAATTTTTATATGAAAAACTTCTTTTGCTCATATCTCCTAAACTACGCATCCTAGAGCGAAAAGGACTTTAATTCGTGACCACCCCCAAAAATTAAAAAATCCACCCAAAACCAAAAAAAATTTAAATTTTTATATGAAAAACTTCTTTTGCTCATATCCTAGAGCGAAAAGGACTTTAATTCGTGACCACCCCCAAAAATTGAAAAATCCACCTAAACCCTAAAAAAAATTAAATTTTAATATGGAAAACTTCTTTTGCCCATATCTCCTTAAATATGCGTCCTAGAGCGAAAAGGACTTCAATTCGTGACCACCCCCAAAAAATCGAAAAATCCACCCAAAACCTTAAAAAATTTAAATTTTTATATGAAAAACTTCTTTTGCCCATATCTCCTAAACTAAGCGTCCTAGAACGAAAAGGACTTTAATAAGTGACCACCCCCAAAAATTGAAAAATCCACCCAAAACCTAAAAAAATTGAAATTTTTATATGAAAAACTTCTTTTGCCCATATCTCCTTAAATATGCGTCCTAGAGCGAAAAGGACTTCAATTCGTGACCACCCCCAAAAAATTGAAAAATCCACCCAAAACCTAAAAAAATTAAATTTTTATATGAAAAACTTCTTTTGCCCATATCTCCTAAACTAAGCGTCCTAAAGCGAAAAGGACTTCAATTCGTGACCACCCCCAAAAAATCGAAAAATCCACCCAAATCCTAAAAAATTGAAATTTTTATATGAAAAACTTCTTTTGCCCATATCTCCTAAACTAAGCGTCCTAGAGCGAAAAGGACTTCAATTCGTGACCACCCCCAAAAATTGAAAAATCCACCCAAAACCTAAAAAAAATTAAATTTTTATATGGAAAACTTCTTTTGCCCATATCTCCTTAAATATGCGTCCTAGAGCGAAAAGGACTTCAATTCGTGACCACCCCCAAAAAATCGAAAAATCCACCCAAAACCTTTAAAAATTGAAATTTTTATATGAAAAACTTATTTTGCCCATATCTCTTAAACTAAGCGTCCTAGAGCGAAAAGGACTTTAATTCGTGACCACCCCCAAAAAAATTGAAAAATCCACCCAAAACCTAAAAAAATTAAATTTTTATATGAAAAACTTCTTTTGCCCATATCTCCTAAACTAAGCATCCTAGAGCGAAAAGGACTTCAATTCGTGACCACCCCCAAAAAATTGAAAAATCCACCCAAAACCTAAAAAATTGAAATTTTTATATGAAAAACTTCTTTTGCCCATATCTCCTAAACTAAGCGTCCTAGAGCGAAAAGGACTTTAATTCGTGACCACCCCCAAAAAAATTGAAAAAACCACCCAAAACCTAAAAAATTGGAATTTTAATATGAAAAACTTCTTTTGCCCATATCTCCTAAACTAAGCGTCCTAGAGCGAAAAGGACTTTAATTCGTGACCACCCCCAAAAATTGAAAAATCCACCCAAAACCTAAAAAATTTTAAATTTTTATATGAAAAACTTCTTTTGCCCATATCTCCTTAAATATGCGTCCTAGAGCGAAAAGGACTTCAATTCGTGACCACCCCAAAAAATCGAGAAATCCACCCAAAACATAAAAAAATTGAAATTTTTATATGAAAAACGTCTTTTGCCCATATCTCCTTAAATATGCGTCCAAGAGCGAAAAGGACTTCAATTCGTGACCACCCCCAAAAAATCGAAAAATCCACCCAAAACCTAAAAAAATTGAAATTTTTATATGAAAAACTTCTTTTGCCCATATCTCCTTAAATATGCATCCTAGAGCGAAAAGGACTTCAATTCGTGACCACCCCCAAAAATCGAAAAATCCACCCAAAACCTAAAAAAATTGAAATTTTTATATGAAAAACTTCTTTTGCCCATATCTCCTAAACTAAGCGTCCTAGAGCGAAAAGGACTTCAATTCGTGACCACCCCAAAAAATCGAAACATCCACCCAAAACCTAAAAAAATTGAAATTTTTATATGAAAAACTTCTTTTGCCCATATCTCCTTAAATATGCGTCCTAGAGCGAAAAGGACTTCAATTCGTGACCACCCCCAAAAAATTGAAAAATCCACCCAAAACCTAAAAAATTGAAATTTTTATATGAAAAACTTATTTTGCCCATATCTCCTAAACTAAGCGTCCTTGAGCGAAAAGGACTTTAATTCGTGACCACCCCCAAAAATTGAAAAATCCACCCAAAACCTAAAAAAATTTAAATTTTTATATGAAAAACTTCTTTTGCTCATATCTCCTAAACTAAGCGTCCTAGAGCGAAAACGACTTTAATTCGTGACCACCCCCAAAAAATTGAAAAATCCACCCAAAACCTAAAAAAATTTAAATTTTTATATGAAAAACTTATTTTGCCCATATCTCCTTAAATATGCGTCCTAGAGCGAAAAGGACTTCAATTCGTGACCACTCCCAAAAAATCGAAAAATCCAACCAAAACCTAAAAAAAATTAAATTTTTATATGAAAAACTTCTTTTGCTCATATCTCCTAAACTAAGCGTCCTAGAGCGAAAAGGACTTTAATTCGTGACCACCCCCAAAAATTGAAAAATCCACCCAAAACCTAAAAAAAAATTGAATTTTTATATGAAAAACTTCTTTTGCCCATATCTCCTAAACTAAGCGTCCTAGAGCGAAAAGGACTTCAATTCGTGACCACCCCCAAAAAATCGAAAAATCCACCCAAAACCTAAAAAAATTTAAATTTTTATATGAAGAACTTCTTTTGCTCATATCTCCTAAACGAAGCGTCCTAGAACGAAAAGGACTTTAATTCGTGACCACCCCCAAAAATTGAAAAATCCACCCAAAACCTAAAAAAATTTAAATTTTTATATGAAAAACTTCTTTTGCCCATATCTCCTTAAATATGCGTCCTAGAGCGAAAAGGACTTCAATTCGTGACCACCCCCTAAAAATCGAAAAATCCACCCAAAACCTTAAAAAAATGAAATTTTTATATGAAAAACTTCTTTTGACCATATCTCCTTAAATATGCATCCTAGAGCGAAAAGGACTTCAATTCGTGACCACCCCCAAAAAATTGAAAAATCCACCCAAAACCTACAAAAATTGAAATTTTTATATGAAAAACTTCTTTCGCCCATATCTCCTAAACTAAGCGTCCTAGAGCGAAATGGACTTTAATTCGTGACCACCCCCAAAAATTGAAAAATCCACCCAAAACCTAAAAAAATTTAAATTTTTATATGAAAAACTTCTTTTGCCCATATCTCCTAAACTAAGCGTCCTAGAGCGAAAAGGACTTTAATTCGTGACCACCCTCAAAAATTGAAAAATCCACCCAAAACCTAAAAAAATTAAATTTTTATATGGAAAACTTCTTTTGCCCATATCTCCTTAAATATGCGTCCTAGAGCGAAAAGGACTTCAATTCGTGACCACCCCCAAAAAATCGAAAAATCCACCCAAAACCTTAAAAAATTGAAATTTTTATATGAAAAACTTCTTTTGCCCATATCTCCTAAACTAAGCGTCCTAGAACGAAAAGGACTTTAATTCGTGACCACCCCCAAAAATTGAAAAATCCACCCACAACCTAAAAAAATTTAAATTTTTATATGAAAAACTTCTTTTGCCCATATCTCCTTAAATATGCGTCCTAGAGCGAAAATGACTTCAATTCGTGACCACCCCCAAAAAATTGAAAAATCCACCCAAAACCTAAAAAATTCAAATTTTTACATGAAAAACTTATTTTGCCCATATCTCTTAAACTAAGCGCCCTAGAGCGAAAAGGACTTTAATTCGTGACCACCCCCAAAAAAATTGAAAAATCCACCCAAAACCTAAAAAAATTAAATTTTTATATGAAAAACTTCTTTTGCCCATATCTCCTAAACTAAGCATCCTAGAGCGAAAAGGACTTCAATTCGTGACCACCCCCAAAAAATTGAAAAATCCACCTAAAAAAATTGAAATTTTTATATGAAAAACTTCTTTTGCCCATATCTCCTAAACTAAGCGTCCTAGAGCGAAAAGGACTTTAATTCGTGACCACCCCCAAAAAAATTGAAAAATCCACCCAAAACCTAAAAAATTGAAATTTTTATATGAAAAACTTCTTTTGCTCATATCTCCTAAACTAAGCATCCTAGAGCGAAAAGGACTTTAATTCGTGACCACCCCCAAAAATTGAAAAATCCACCCAAAACCTAAAAAAATTTAAATTTTTATATGAAAAACTTCTTTTGCTCATATCCTAGAGCGAAAAGGACTTCAATTCGTGACCACCCCCAAAAAATCGAAAAATCCACCCAAATCCTAAAAAATTGAAATTTTTATATGAAAAACTTCTTTTGCCCATATCTCCTAAACTAAGCGTCCTAGAGCGAAAAGGACTTCAATTCGTGACAACCCCCAAAAATTGAAAAATCCACCCAAAACCTAAAAAAAATTAAATTTTTATATGGAAAACTTCTTTTGCCCATATCTCCTTAAATATGCGTCCTAGAGCGAAAAGGACTTCAATTCGTGACCACCCCCAAAAAATCGAAAAATCCACCCAAAACCTTAAAAAATTGAAATTTTTATATGAAAAACTTATTTTGCCCATATCTCTTAAACTAAGCGTCCTAGAGCGAAAAGGACTTTAATTCGTGACCACCCCCAAAAAAATTGAAAAATCCACCCAAAACCTAAAAAAATTAAATTTTTATATGAAAAACTTCTTTTGTCCATATCTCCTAAACTAAGCATCCTAGAGCGAAAAGGACTTCAATTCGTGACCACCCCCAAAAAATTGAAAAATCCACCCAAAACCTAAAAAATTGATATTTTTATATGAAAAACTTCTTTTGCCCATATCTCCTAAACTAAGCGTCCTAGAGCGAAAAGGACTTTAATTCGTGACCACCCCCAAAAAAATTGAAAAAACCACCCAAAACCTAAAAAATTGGAATTTTAATATGAAAAACTTCTTTTGCCCATATCTCCTAAACTAAGCGTCCTAGAGCGAAAAGGACTTTAATTCGTGACCACCCCCAAAAATTGAAAAATCCACCCAAAACCTAAAAAATTTTAAATTTGTATATGAAAAACTTCTTTTGCCCATATCTCCTTAAATATGCGTCCTAGAGCGAAAAGGACTTCAATTCGTGACCACCCCAAAAAATCGAGAAATCCACCCAAAACCTAAAAAAATTGAAATTTTTATATGAAAAACGTCTTTTGCCCATATCTCCTTAAATATGCGTCCAAGAGCGAAAAGGACTTCAATTCGTGACCACCCCCAAAAAATCGAAAAATCCACCCAAAACCTAAAAAAATTGAAATTTTTATATGAAAAACTTCTTTTGCCCATATCTCCTTAAATATGCATCCTAGAGCGAAAAGGACTTCAATTCGTGACCACCCCCAAAAATCGAAAAATCCACCCAAAACCTAAAAAAATTGAAATTTTTATATGAAAAACTTCTTTTGCCCATATCTCCTAAATTAAGCGTCCTAGAACGAAAAGGACTTTAATTCGTGACCACCCCCAAAAATTGAAAAATCCACCCAAAACCTAAAAAAATTTAAATTTTTATATGAAAAACTTCTTTTGCCCATATCTCCTTAAATATGCATCCTAGAGCGAAAAGGACTTCAATTCGTGACCACCCCCAAAAAATCGAAAAATCCACCCAAAACCTAAAAAAATTGAAATTTTTATATGAAAAACTTCTTTTGCCCATATCTCCTTAAATATGCATCCTAGAGCGAAAAGGACTTCAATTCGTGACCACCCCAAAAAATCGAAAAATCCACCCAAAACCTAAAAAAATTGAAATTTTTATATGAAAAACTTCTTTTGCTCATATCTCCTAAACTAAGCGTCCTAGAGCGAAAAGGACTTTAATTCATGACCACCCCCAAAAATTGAAAAATCCACCCAAAACCTAAAAAAATTTAAATTTTTGTATGAAAAACTTCTTTTGCCCATATCTCCTTAAATATGCGTCCTAGAGCGAAAAGGACTTCAATTCGTGACCACCTCCAAAAAAACGAAAAATCCACCCAAAACCTAAAAAAATTGAAATTTTTATATGAAAAACTTCTTTTGCCCATATCTCCTTAAATATGCGCCCTAGAACGAAAAGGACTTCAATACGTGACCACCCCCAAAAAATCGAAAAATCTACCCAAAACCTAAAAAAAATAAATTTTTATATGAAAAACTTCTTTTGCCCATATCTCCTAAACTAAGCATCCTAGAGCGAAAAGGACTTTAATTCGTGACCACCCCCAAAAAATTGAAAATTCCACCCAAAATCTAAAAAAATTGACATTTTTGTATGAAATACTTCTTTTGCCCATATCTCCTTAAATATGCGTCCTAGAGCGAAAAGGTCTTCAATTCGTGACCACCCCCAAAAATCAAAAAATCCACCCAAAACCTAAAAAAATTTAAATTTTTATATGAAAAACTTCTTTTGCCCATATCTCCTTAAATATGCATCCTAGAGCGAAAAGGACTTCAATTCGTGACCACCCCCAAAAATCGAAAAATCCACCCAAAACCTAAAAAAATTGAAATTTTTATATGAAAAACTTCTTTTGCCCATATCTCCTAAACTAAGCGTCCTAGAGCGAAAAGGACTTCAATTCGTGACCACCCCAAAAAATCGAAACATCCACCCAAAACCTAAAAAAATTGAAATTTTTATATGAAAAACTTCTTTTGCCCATATCTCCTTAAATATGCGTCCTAGAGCGAAAAGGACTTCAATTCGTGACCACCCCCAAAAAATTGAAAAATCCACCCAAAACCTAAAAAATTGAAATTTTTATATGAAAAACTTATTTTGCCCATATCTCCTAAACTAAGCGTCCTAGAGCGAAAAGGACTTTAATTCGTGACCACCCCCAAAAATTGAAAAATCCACCCAAAACCTAAAAAAATTTAAATTTTTATATGAAAAACTTCTTTTGCTCATATCTCCTAAACTAAGCGTCCTAGAGCGAAAACGACTTTAATTCGTGACCACCCCCAAAAAATTGAAAAATCCACCCAAAACCTAAAAAAATTTAAATTTTTATATGAAAAACTTATTTTGCCCATATCTCCTTAAATATGCGTCCTAGAGCGAAAAGGACTTCAATTCGTGACCACTCCCAAAAAATCGAAAAATCCAACCAAAACCTAAAAAAAATTAAATTTTTATATGAAAAACTTCTTTTGCTCATATCTCCTAAACTAAGCGTCCTAGAGCGAAAAGGACTTTAATTCGTGACCACCCCCAAAAATTGAAAAATCCACCCAAAACCTAAAAAAAATTGAATTTTTATATGAAAAACTTCTTTTGCCCATATCTCCTAAACTAAGCGTCCTAGAACGAAAAGGACTTTAATTCTTGACCACCCCCAAAAATTGAAAAATCCACCCAAAACCTAAAAAAATTTAAATTTTTATATGAAAAACTTATTTTGGCCATATCTCCTTAAATATGCGTCCTAGAGCGAAAAGGACTTCAATTCGTGACCACCCCCAAAAATCAAAAAATCCACCCAAAACCTAAAAAAATTGAAATTTTTATATGAAAAACTTCTTTTGCCCATATCTCCTAAACTAAGCGTCCTAGAAAGAAAAGGACTTCAATTCGTGACCACCCCTAAAAAATCGAAAAATCCACCCAAAACCTAAAAAAATTGAAATTTTTATATGAAAAACTTCTTTTGCTCATATCTCCTAAACTAAGCGTCCTAGAGCGAAAAGGACTTTAATTCATGACCACCCCCAAAAATTGAAAAATCCACCCAAAACCTAAAAAAATTTAAATTTTTGTATGAAAAACTTCTTTTGCCCATATCTCCTTAAATATGCGTCCTAGAGCGAAAAGGACTTCAATTCGTGACTACCCCCAAAAAAACGAAAAATCCACCCAAAACCTAAAAAAATTGAAATTTTTATATGAAAAACTTCTTTTGCCCATATCTCCTTAAATATGCGCCCTAGAACGAAAAGGACTTCAATACGTGACCACCCCCAAAAAATCGAAAAATCCACCCAAAACCTAAAAAAAATAAATTTTTATATGAAAAACTTCTTTTGCCCATATCTCCTAAACTAAGCATCCTAGAGCGAAAAGGACTTTAATTCGTGACCACCCCTAAAAAATTGAAAAATCCACCCAAAATCTAAAAAAATTGACATTTTTGTATGAAATACTTCTTTTGCCCATATCTCCTTAAATATGCGTCCTAGAGCGAAAAGGCCTTCAATTCGTGACCACCCCCAAAAATCAAAAAATCCACCCAAAACCTAAAAAAATTGAAATTTTTATATGAAAAACTTCTTTTGCCCATATCTCCTTAAATATGCATCCTAGAGCGAAAAGGACTTCAATTCGTGACCACCCCCAAAAAATCGAAAAATCCACCCAAATCCTAAAAAAATTGAAATTTTTATATGCAAAACTTCTTTTGCCCATATCTCCTTAAATATGCGTCCTAGAGCGAAAAGGACTTTAATTCGTGACCACCCCCAAAAATTGAAAAATCCACCCAAAACCTAAAAAAATTGAAATTTTTATATGAAAAACTTCTTTTGCCCATATCTCCTTAAATATGCGTCCTAGAGCGAAAAGGACTTTAATTCGTGACCACCC